>NW_006800368.1:405400-414329 GCF_000485575.1 Poecilia formosa
AGTGCAATCAATAATACTTTTATAACAAATTTATATCAGTAATGATTTCTTGGTTAATGTCAAGTTGTCATAACAAAGACATTTTGAATAATGTCAACTTTGTATTAAAAGTGTCATAATTTACCGAATGACGCTTTATGACAACAGTCATAACTATTCATGAAGGCTTATTGATGTTCATGACAGGTGTCATGTCAGTCTTATTCAACCCCCTTCAAATAAAGTGTTACCAAAGAAGCAATTTAAATGTAAAAGTTGCACATATGTAGATTACTCAAGAGAAGCTATTTATAGTTTTTTAATGCTGTTATTAACCTTACCTTTTATTGTGTCCTTAAGATAATGAGTATTCGTGAATTTTTCAGTCAGGTTTCCTGAGGACTGTTGAACTGAGGCCGAAAGCGCCACGTAGGCAGGCATTAACAATCGATCTGCACACGGATCGGACGTAGAAGGCTGCTGCCCACCTCATTTGCATATCGACGAAGCAGAAATACAGCGAGGAAATAATACAGAAATAAATACAGAAATAAATAAAGCAAATGGAAATATATATTTATGCTTTTATTTCTTATCAAAATATATATTTATTCTTTTACTTATATATTTCTACTTTTATTTTTATATTGATTCTTTAATTTATTATTATGTTGGATATATATTTATTCTTTTATTTATATATTTATTCTTTTATTTATTTATGTCCGATATATATTTATTCTTTTATTTATTATTATGTCAGTTTTGGTCCTCCATAATAAAGGACCTGTTTTCATGTACAGTCCCATGTCCAGTTATTAGTTATTTATCCATTGAGATATGACACAAACAAACATGAACACCCAGTGAATAGATTTTCAGTCATGTTTACATGCTCAGTGTCTAACATAGACTACAAATCTGAGTGTGCAGAATGTATATTCATAGCTTTGGAACTAATCGCATGCCATATCCTCTGGTGTGGGGATAACTGTGGGAGATGGTGGGATCACTGGGGGGAGGAAAGGTGCAGGAATGCCCCTGATAGTATGATGGTGTGTCAGTAGGTGTTTGGGCTATGTCATATTGTGATGGGTTCCTGGCAGATGGTCTGTGACTGAAATTTTTCAGGCAGCGAGGACTGAGCTTGGCCCTAGTGGGGATTATTATTATTTTATTACATCCATCCATTTTCTGTACATCCTTGTCCCCTAGTGGGGTCGGGAGGGTTGCTGGTGCCTATCTCCAGCTAACGTTCCGGGCGAGAGGCGAGAGGACTTGGGCAAGTTAGGACTTGCCCAAGTCCTAACTATGGCTGCCCAACTAATGGGGGTCTTCCTCATTTTTATTCATCCAAAACAATGTAGAACAATGACCGTTTGCTCCTTTAATTAAGTGCTTGCTTCAAAGTGGTGATATAATTATGGTATGCAACAGTTCAGGGTTTAAACTAGTGTTTCAATTATATAAGCTGATGAAGGCTGGACATCATTAGTTATCACATATTGGTATTTCATTTGAGTAATTTCTGCTCACATAAGACTGGAAAATATGCTCCTCTTTTCAACACAAGCAAAGGGTTAGGGTTAGAATGTTTCTCATGTGCCACAGTTTACCATTAGTTTACAATGTCTCAAATTTAAGATTTCATAAGGAATATTTATAGTTATTTGTGAGACTTGAAATTATTGATTTCTTCTTAATTCTAAGTGGTTAGCCATAGAAAAAGTGTCTAACTTTTGTTGGGTTGATATGCTATAAATGGCTGATGTAGTTATACTCACATGAAAACAATGTGCAGCAATATACAACATATTTTCATTTATTTATGTAATTTATTTTGCACTTCATGAACTTTCAGTTGGAGGAATTTACACTGTCATCCAGTCTAAAGCTAAGGTCACAGTGGATGAATGGGGAGAGAACTATTACATGATGGGACCGTACTTTGAACACAACTTCAAGACACAAGTGGAAGGCTGTGTACCACCCAACCCAGTCATCCAGAAGGCAATGGATGCTCTTATCAACAATGGTTGCCAGGTGTGTATGTGTGTGTGTATGTGTGTGTGTGTGTGTGTGTGTGTGTGTTTTAAATTCTGGTCATAATCTTACGTATATTTGTCATATCATAAGATGTCATAAGATGTTCAATAATACAGCTGAGACCCAATATTTGAATACAAAGAAGAAAAATAAACAATCCTTTTTCTCATTAAGTCTGACCAAACCTTTCCTGATATATATAAGTTACGATTATCAAAAGCGTTAATATTTATTTAATGAATGCCAGAATAATGACAGAGAATTTTTACGTATTTCTTTACATTTCCATAGTGAGTGGTAGAATTCTCTTTCAAGCTGAAAGAAAATGGTCAAATGTTTTGAGTATGTATCTTTCAACAAGCTTCTGTGGTCTCTCATAGCACTTTTAATCTTATACTTCAAGGTCTCAGTAATATATCATATCTAAACTGATACTAAGGCCTTTTTGTCTGGAATGACCCAGAAGGAAAGGTATTAACAATGAATATTCTCACTGACAGTCAAAGCTGCAGGCCACCGTGTATTTAAGTGTGTTCTGGTAAAGACTGCTGCTTGAAGATTCAATGTTCATCATATAAGTGATTGTTAAGCATAATGATGCCATTTATGAGAAGCTATTTTGCAAACTATGAAGAAACATGCTAACTACAACTTTTTGGGGAAAATTGTCACTTGTTGTGACATGTAGGATGACACAGATAACCTGTGAAAAAAATCAAGCTCCTCTGCCTTCCCTCGGTGCTTCCAGTGCTAACTAGAAACACCACTGACTTAGGCATTTTACCTTCTAGTATCCACACACTCATTACTGGTTAGAAGAGTTTATACCATTCACTCTGAACATACTGTTCCCAAGGCATGCAGTCTCTTAAACAGTTCTTGAAAAATGTTTATTTTTAATTCCACAACCTACAGTTTTGTGTTAATAATAATCTGATGAATAGTCTGACATTTTAAAGAGTTCTTTTAGTCCAAATAAGTTATAGGAAGTTAAGGGAAATTCCTTCTAAGTGGTGAATTGACAATTCCAAACCTCTGGTGGGAACATAAATACAAGGACTGAGGCTCTGCAACAGGGATGTCCATCTCCAGTCCTGCTGCCATGGCAGCTTTAGATGTGTCTCTGCTCCAACACAGCTGATTCAAATGGTCTAATTACCTTCTCAGCAGGTCAGCATTCTAGAGAGGCCTGTCAATGAACCATCAGGTGATTCAGAGATTGAACCAGGGTAAGAACTAAACATCCAGAATTTCAGCCCTTGAAGAATGACTTTGGACTCCAGTCTTCTAAAACATTTTCCAGTCTTAATTCATTAAAAACATAAGATATAAAAACTTTAGTATGGCATTTTAATATGGTTATATTTGTATTTAACAATATTTAACACTTTGGAGATCCATCCATCCATTTTCTAACACCCTTGTCCCTCAGTGGGGTCAGGAGGGGGGCTGGTGCCTATCTCCAGCTAACGTTCCGGGCGAGAGGCGGGGTCAACCTGGACAGGTCGCCAGTCTGACGCAGGGCAACTTTGGGGATCAATAAATTCTATTCTATTCTGTTCTGTTCTATTCTTCCTGTATAGGATAAGGCAAATTGACAATAAAAAAACAGTTTTGAAAACATTTAGACTTGGTTAAGTACTTTCTGGACTCTGTCTGCTGCTTCAGGTTCATTTTGGTCGCTGGCTGATTGAGGGCAGCCCTTATGTTATCCTGTTTGACATCGGCTCAGCAGCCTGGAACCTGGACCGATGGAAGGGGGACCTGTGGGAGACCTGCCACATCGGTCTGCCGTATCACGATCGGGAGGCTAATGACTCTCTCATTCTGGGCTCCTTGATTGCCTGGTTCTTTAAAGAGGTGTGGCTTTACCAGTGAAGCTAGCAGTTTTAGAAATTCAACCTGTTCCTCCCTGGTTGAGTTGTAAATGTATGTTTTCACAATTTGTGAACCTCTAACATCTATCTGTTTTTTGTTTTGTTTGTTTGTTTGTTTTGTTTTAGCTAACAGATCACCTTGGAGACAAACCCAATGTCATCAGTCACTTCCATGAATGGCAGGCAGGGCCTGGGCTTATTCTCTCTCGCTCCCGAAACATTCCTATGGCAACGGTTTTTACTACCCATGCCACACTGCTCGGAAGATATCTTTGTGCTGGGAATGTTGACTTTTACAACAACTTGGATAAGGTAAGAGACCAGTGGGTTGTGCTTGGGGCAAAGATAAGATCAAAACCAATCAGCAGCAGGCAAAATAAAGGCATACATGTCTTGTATGCCTTTATTTTGCCTGCTGCTGATTGGTTTTGCTGATTGGTGCTGTCGCACAAATGATCTGTTCTTTTTTTCTGTGGAGGGACATTCGATAAAGGCAGCCCATGTTACTGCACATAAAGACCATGTTTTGTTGTCCTCTGTTAAAGTAGTGGGTCTGGGCACAAGAACACAGTACCTCTCTTTGGCTGATGTCTCATGCAGCTGACCTGGGCTCCTCAGAATCAACTTCAAAACTGCAACCTCTGATGGTTTTGGAATGAAGGCCTAAGCCTTAAACCAGACTGAAAGATTTACCTGAATTACTCAAACCTGCCTTGGTATAGTCGTACCTAAGCCTGGTTTGGCCTTTGTGAAACAGATGAAGCCAAGATGAACTGATGGTGCTATGTCAAGCTTGGAATTATGTCTTATCTTTTGTGGGAGTAAAAAATAAACCCAGTTGGGAGCAGGGGCGCTGCCAGGAATCTTGAACCCCATGACAAAAAATTTAATTGGGCCACCCTGCGTACCGGTTGTCACAGTTTCTTGAGTCTATCTAACCCATCAAAAGTGTCACAATTTTACAGGTTTGTGACTGCCTTGCTTTCTTTGGCCCAATACCGATACTAGCACAGTATTTACTGCTAGTTCATTTTAAATGCAACAGTCCACATACTGCATGTAAATAGGTTGCTTAATTTTTTATTATGATTAGCTTTAGCTTACTGAAATGTCTCTCCCCACCAACAGTCATAGACAACATGCTAAACACACATAAAGCAATCCAGACTTCTCAAAAAATACTATGTAGTTGCATTTTGTTCAAGCTGCAGTACATAACTTTAATTAATAAAATATGCTTTTCCAATATTTGTTAAAAGCTGTCACCATGTTGTGACAGTTTGCTATGAGACATAAATTGTGTAAAGATCAACTTCCTCAGCCTCCTTCCTGAACTATTGCTGGCTAAAGTAAAGCGCCGTTCTGACCAAAAACAACCAATCAGAATCATGAGGAGGGTCTTAGTGTTGTCAATCAATCTCATTCATCCTGGTATGGTGGTTAAAACTGCTACTGACTGACTCATCTGTTGTTAAGTGTGAAAAAAGGTACAGGGACAAGTTAAATATACGAATATGTTGGTAGATTTGTTCCTTCATTCATTAAATGAAATGGAGGCAAACAGTAGTCTGTAGCTTAACTAACTATGCTAAATGATTGATAATCTAACAGTCTACTCACCTCTCTTGGAGAAAAACTGGGTTACAAATTGACACTCTTGTCTATTTCTCTCTCTATCCCTATACTTTTTGAAAACCTAACTTTATCATTTTTCTTAGTAGCACAGTAACTACCACAGCTGTTCTTGTCTGACTGCTGCTGAACACCTTCAACATCAAGTGCACTAAGTAGGAACGAACCATTTCATGCAGATCCGATTTTTTAAATATATATTTCTATAAACCTCCCCCCCACAAAAAAAAAAACAAAAACTTTTTTTTTGTGGGGTCCCCTGTCAGCCAGGGGCCCTTGGAATTGTCCAAACTTTCCCCCCCTATATGGCGCCCATGGTTGGGAGCAAAACTTGTACCAAACTGAATAGGTGTAATCTTTTAGGGTAGCTTTAAATTCCCTCCACACTGACAAATCCCAATCACATAATTATTAGACAAATGCATATTGGTGGCAATGAAATGCAAGATGTTGAGATGCAACTTGCCATTACTTTTTAATTGGTTTCAGGTTGATATGTTTACATTTCAGTTTGTATGAATAATTTGCATTATTAATGGATCTAAAAAAATCCCCATTTAAGTAAAATCATTCTAATACCTCCTCCTACCCACGCCCCAAAAGAGGAAAAATGGTCAATGTGAAATGGCAACCATTTAAAACTATTGATATTTATACCCATAACGAGTAAGTAACTGTAGTTCACTGAATTGTTTGAATTGGTATGAATCTGAAACTTTTCTCCATGTTCATTGTTCTAAAAAATGTCCCAGTTTGCTTGTAATTCAATCTAACTGTGTTCCGACCCCCACCACAGAGCTGTTAGCAACATGGGTAATCGGTAGCTGTCAGACTGATTTGCACATTCAAAGGTTTTGGTATTTTAAAGTCATTTAGAGCATGATTAGTAACGTTGAACTGTATGAGGATGGCTTACTGTGATGCTTGTAATTGGCCCCACTGCTCACATCCTAAAGGTCAGCCCAGAGCTGCAGATTGCTCACTGGCTCAATAGATAATTGACAGATGACCCCAGTCTACAGTTGCCTTTCCGATTCTATTGATGAAAAAACATTAATACCTTATGAGATACCATAACTTTAAGACAGACTTCTTGAACCAATAAGTAATGTATTATTATTATTATTATTATTATTATACATTACATACAGAATTGATTAAAATTACCAGAGGAATTACAATACATGCTGCTTTCTCTAATTTTGCTTGATTTAGGGTCATCAAATAATTTCCTTTCTTGTTTTGTGAGTCATGTCTCCTGGTTCCTGTCACATCTGGTTCCCCTTTACTAAAACCATAAAGTCCAAACCTTTTATGGCCTGATGTAACCAGCTGGGATATTTCAGATAACTTACCACGAACAGGTAAGTTATCTGTTCGTGGTACATAATCAAGTCTATCAACAACAGATTGATTTCAATTTTAATCTAAATTTGACTCAAACTGAATTTGAATTGTACATGTTTATAAATGAATGAAGTTGAAATTTCAGAAAAAATCAAAATGGTTGAATGAGGGTGACCAAGAAAAATGAACGAAGAGTCCAAGGGTTCTGGTATCCATATACATAAAGTATAAGGGAAAAAAAAGAATAATGGGAAACATTATTCCATTATGTTGACTTTTACATCTTAAAAAAACAGAGAAGCCAGAAAAACATCCAACAAAACAAAGGAGTTTCCAAAGTAAGGTGCTGTTACCTGTTTGAAGAAGAGGAGTGTGATGTTATAACTTGCTAGACTTTAATATACATGATCCTGCACAGATAGAACCTATCCTAACAACTATTCTACTGTCATTTCTCTTTGAATTTACAGCTTAAAATTGAATCTGATATTTTTGTGTACTGGTAGTTCAACATTGACAAGGAGGCAGGAGAGAGACAGATCTACCATCGGTACTGCATGGAGCGAGCAGCGGTGCACTGCGCTCACGTCTTCACCACAGTGTCCCAGATCACAGCAGTGGAGGCCAAACACATGCTGCACAGGAAGCCAGGTGGACGCCACACAACAAGAGTCTGATTCACAATGATTATTTCCATCTTTACAACATGTAAATTGTATAAAATAGATATGAATACATGCAAAGAATAGATATGGATACAATTAATGAATGGAGTCACATAATTTCAGCCCTATGACTACTGTCTACTGGCACAGTTCAGTGTTTCAGACCATTAAATACATTTGGATTTGGATAATAAATACAAAATGTAGTTTTATGATGATTTATTTATTAAGGGGGAAATGACTATCAAAACTAAACTGGTTCTGTTTGAAAAAGTACAGCTGTCTTTTTAAATCAGTGATCCCCAAAGTCGGTCCTGGAGGGCCGGCATCCTGCATGTTTTAACACACCTGGATCAAATGATGGCTCATTAGAAGGGCTAAGAAGAACATTGACGAGCTGAAAAGGTTGTTACTACCAGCAGGGATATATTTACAGATTCTGAAAGTGTGGATTATGAGCTTTCCAGTGATGTCAAACAGAACGGCATGCTGGATGCAGGATGATTTCTGATGTTGATTAAAGTAAAAAGTTAATAGCAGGACAGAGAGAACAGTTAGCTCATGGCAACATTATCACAGCCAATCCCCTCCTCAAGGAAGGTCGGTCAGCCAACCACGAGGCCAGACCAGATGTAGTTTCTATGGAGAGAAAAATAACAGAAACAAAAATTTAACAGCTGAAATAATAGCAAATAATATAAAAATGAGAGCAGGAGAAGTAGGAAGTGAGAAAAAGTGGGTGTCTGCCTCACAGACTGAAACTGGGACTGAGACTGAAGCTCCACAGCAGAGGAGCTTGAACTATAGATCTGTCTGCCACTCTACTATCAGAAATTCTAGGAACCAGCAGCAAACCTGCAGTCAGAGAGACAAGTGCTCTGTTAGGAATATATGGACCAATAAGATCTGATGTTTGATGGAGCTGATTATTGAGGGATGTGAGAAGGATAATCTGAAATTCTATTCTGGATTTCAAAAGGAACCGATGAAGGGAAGATAAAATATTTTCCTCCTTTTTAAATTTTCATCAGAACTCTTGTTGCAGGATTTTGGACCAACTGAAAACTTTTAACTGTATTTTGTGGACTTCCTGATAGTAAAGAGTTACAGTAGTCCAGTCTTGAAGTAATAAAACATGGATTCGTTTGTCAGCATCTCTCCTGGACAGAATATTTCCAAATATAAAAATAAGGAATCCTTGAAACTTGTTTAATATGGACCTTAAATGACATATCCTGGTCTAACATAACACAGAGGTTCTTTATGATCACAGGTTGATTTAATGCCATCCATGAGTCAAGGCTGAAGTGTAAATGTTAGATGAACAGAGGTACACCTTTCTGGGTGAGGCCGGCCTGCCAAACTTAGCTGTGTGAGCTGCGT
>NW_006800368.1:415969-436303 GCF_000485575.1 Poecilia formosa
GAAAAAATAAACTAACCTCAGTTAAGTAAAATAAAATTGTAAACTTTTGGAATTGTAATGATTCCTCTTTAAAAACAAATTATTTTGTTTTAAAAACTTTTTTTTAATTAAATAACAAATTTTTGTCTTGTGAACTTAAAGTTTATGTTTGGCAAATAACTTCTTTATTTGCACACATCAGAAATATTTTGTTGTGATTTTGGGTCCTGCCCATGACTTCATGTGAGAATCACAAGCAAAACTTTGAGTCAAACAAAAACTTAGAATATCAAGAAAAGATTTCTGACATGCACAAATAAGTTTGTTTTGCAAAAAACATTCACTTCATGAGACAAATGTGTGATTTAAATGTTTAAAAAAGTTTTAAGTAAAACTCAGTAGGCTTTTCCCACAGTGACATGCATTAACAATTCAATTTTTGCTTTTGTTTTTTTCTTTTTTTTTCTGCAGTTCCACCTTAAAGTTTGATGCAGCTCTGCTTTCCTGAATGGACCATCTTCATCTCCACTGCAGCAAACAGGCAGCTCTTTTTTTATAGATTACAGTCACTAAAAGGTTGCATTGTGCCCTTGTTTATATTTTTTTATATTTTTAATAGTGTAATTCTGTAAAGACAAAATATGTAAATCAGAGCTAAACCACCAGCTCTGATTTACATATCTTGCTAAATTGCGGGTTTGAATACTGCAATACTTAGAAATTACTAATCAAATATCTTACATATGCATAGTTGTATGCTCTGTATAGAGATTTACCTTAGCTTTGATTGTATATTTCACAATTTTGTAATTTATCATTGTTTATTAAACTCTGAAAGCTGAGAGGCTTTGTTAATATTCTGTCCTATAATGCGGTAAGATGTGCCCCTTTTTTTATTTTTGAGCACCTCCCCTTTTAGTGGTCTCTGCACGGCCCTGAATGGGGAGAGTTCCAGAGACCGGGGGCAGCTACAGCCACAGCGAATACCCGATCTCCTATGGTCCTTAATCTGGATCGAGGAATGTGGAGGAAGTTGCAGTCTTGTGATCGTAGAGATCTGGTAGATGAATGTGGAATGAGAAGGTCCTTCAGATAATCCGGTGAGGTTCCGTTTAAACATTGATGGGTAATGAGAGAGATTTTGTACTGAATTCTGTAGGTGACAGGAAGCCAGTGAAAATCATGGAGAATAGGTGTAATATGATCAGATTTACGAGCTCTGAACAGAATCCTGGCTGCGCTGTTTTGAATGTATTGAAGCTACTGACGGTGTTTTCTATGTATTTCAACAAACAGAATTGCAGTAGGAGACAAAGGCATGGACGAGAGTCTCGGCATCAGAGAAAGAGAGAAATGGACGAATTTTTGAGATATTACGAAGATGAAAGAAACAAGTTTTAAACAGATGCTTAATGTGATTTTCAAATGTGAGATGAGAATCCATTCTTACTCCAAGATTTGTAACAGTGGTGGAAAGGAGGATGTCTTGTCCAGAAAAGAAAATAGTCGTCAAAGTTAAAGATTGAACCTGAGGTGTTCCGATCAACATGGTCTCAGTTTTGGAGCAGTTTTCTTAACTGAAGAAAATTCTGATTCATCCACGTCCTTATCTCTTCCACGCAAGTAGTGAAGGCAGTGAGTGAAAATGGTGGTAATGATGCTCCAGTTCTAATGTAAAGTTGTATATTGTCGCCAAAGCAGTGGAAGGAGATGTTATGCCGCTTAATGATTTGACCCAAAGGCAGCATGTAAAGAGAAAATAGCAGGGGCCCTAGGACTGACCCTTGTGGGACACCACAGGAGACAGAGAGCCTGGGAGTTGGCCTTGCCAAGGCTAACACATTCCAGTCTATTGGAGAGGATTTAAACCAGTCCAGAACAGTGTCACAGAGGCCGACCTCCACATGAGGACGGTGTAGGAGGATATTATGGTCCACAGTGTCAAAGGCTGCAGTAAGGTCAAGGAGGAAAAGGAGAGAAGTAGGAGCAGTATCAGCTGCCATTAGGACATCATTAGTAACTCTCAGCAAAGCGGACTCAGTACTGTGAGCAGAACGAAACCCAGACTGAAATTTCTTGTACAGAGAATGTTGTTGTAGATGGAGCTGCAGCTGAGCGGTAACAGCCTTTTCCAGCACTTTTGACAAAAAAGGGAGGTGAGAGATTGGGCGGTAATTGGAAAGAATGTCTGGATCCAGGGTATTTTTTTTGAAGAGGTTTAATGATAGCTGATTTAAGAGGCAATGGAACATGACCAGATTTCAGTGAGTTGTTTATTATTTGTGTGATTAATGATTAGATGATGATTAATGATTAGATTTTATGAGTGATGAGGGGAAGGGATCCAGGGCACAAGATGAAGGCTTCATTTCTTGAGGATAGTCTCCACTTCACTCTGAGCATCAAAGCAGCTCAGGGACCCATGATGCACAAGGGTAGATGCCAGCCGAAGATCAGGAAGGCTATGGAGCTGATAGCTAATAAAGTTAACTTTGTTTTGAAAAATGAGAGAAACAGGTTGCATTTTTGAGTCGAATCCTCAGCATGACTTTGTGTAATGGGATGAAGGAGATGGTTTATTGTAGAGAAAAGCTGTTTAGGATTTCCCGGACAGCTGTTGATGATGTTGGAATAATACTTAGACCGTGCTTCCTTAAGAGAAAAGGCATAAGATTTCTGATGTTCCTTATATGCCTATATACCTGATTTTTTTAAACGTCTCTCAATAGCACGACCAACAGTTTTCATATTCCACAGCTCATCAGTGTACCAAGGGGCTGAGCGGGAGAATGACACCAGCCTCGATTTAAGAGGAGCATGGAGCTCCAAAAGCTCCTGGAGAGATTGATTATAGTAATCCACAGAGTCATTTGCAGATGAATGATTGACAGCAGTCAAGGAGTGAAGAGCAGAAGACAAAGCCTTGGGGGAAATGTTTTTCAAGTCACGGAACTGAATAAGACGTTTAGGATTTGGAGGCACTTCTACAGAGACAACACTGTGGTCCGAGACACCCAGGTCATATACAGATACGTTTTTGATAGTTATAGTGTCTGTGATCACCAGGCCCAGAGTACGCCCCCTGTTGTGTGTAGGGGCTTCATCATCCTGGGTAAGATTAAGCGAGTCCAGAAGAGACTTAAAATCTGCTGTCAGGCTGAAAGAAGAATGATCAATATGGATATTTAAATCTCCAAGAATGATATTTTTCACATAACAGGCACAGAAAGAAGTGAGGAGTTCATGCATCTCTAAATTAAATGAAACATGTAGTTTAGGAGGCCAATAAAGCAATATAATATTCATCTGGAGAGGGGCCAAACATTCAAAAGAAGAAAAGCCCTGAAGAACCAGATGGGACAATTTTAAATTACTGCAGTAAATTACAGCCAGACCACCACCGCAGCCCGTGTGGCGAGCTCTCTGCAGATAGCTATATCCAGGGGGACGGGCTGCATTCAGTGAACTGTACTCATCCGGTTGGTGCCATGTCTCAGTAAGGCACATAAGGTCCAAATTCTTCTCCAGAATATGGTCATGAATAAGACAGGATTTGTTGGACAATGATTGAACTTTGAAAAGTTCTATTTTAACACTGGCTGGAGTAGAAACCTTTTGAAGAGGTTTCAGCAGACTGAAATACATTCCACGATTTCCTTGCCCCTTCGTGCATTGTGTTCTTCCAGCCATGTCAGGGACCACTGACGCAGCATTCTGATGATGTAATTGTTAATATTAAGATAAGTGTCACAAATCTGTGCAGCAGCCATCTGAATTGTGGAGCCGCAGGAGGAACTCTGTGCGCTGCACTCTGACAACAAAGACAGGGCGGTAACATTTTTTAAAACTTAAAAAAATCTTTACAAAATTTTTTAAAATCCAGGAAATAACACTATTTATAAAATAAATACCGTATTTTCCGGACTACAAACCACACCCCCAAAGTTTTTTTAAAATTTAAAAAAATCTTTAAAAAATCTTAGGCTCTAATCCTTCTTAGATCTTCCTTCTTTTAAAATCCTTCTTAGGGTTTTCCAGACAATAGAGGAACACACAAGAACACACACAAATTACTAACGGTTTTTTTTTTTTGTACTGTTGTAACAATTAAACAATCTCCCCTTCAGTTCAAGTGGAGACACATTGTTGATGTTACCATTATAAAATAGCTTACAGTTAAGAATTGGAAAATATCAATGTAATTTTCACAGGTGGCGGAGCGTTGTTGTTAGCAGCTGCTAAAAGCAACTAAAAAGTTACTTTTAATGTAACTTAGTTTTGGGAAGTTTGAATTGTATTAATGATTGTTTCTGTGGAGCTGGTGAATCTACTGTGGATCTTTCTATGGGTATAGTCAGAGGACGAATCACAGGAGTTACCACTCTATGGCAGAAAAAGCTGGATCCAGTTCTAAATGTCATCAGAACTGGTGTTGACTGGTGTATTACTGTACATTTAAAAGTTGAAAACAAATAATTTGTCATTATTAATGTCTACACACCAGATGAGGGTCCCCAGAATGAAGACATTTATTTGAATAGACTTGCTTTCTTGAACTCTTTTATTGATGACCATTATTTTACCTCAGTGTATAGGTGATATGAATGCAGATATATCTGATGAACACTCTTCATTTGCCAAACATATGCATCAGTTTTGTGATAACAGTTTTATATTGTCCAGTCAGCTCCTGCTACCTGGAGATAGCTATACATATATAAGTGAAGCTTGGCATACGACATCATGGCTTGTCCATTGCATTAGCTCTGCTGATGCCCATGCTTTTGTAAAATGAATAAAAATCTTATATCAGGGGTCCCCAAACTTTTTCCTGTGGGGGGCCGGAGTCAGTTTGTAACAGAAAAAGTGTGACGATTGCAGGAGTGCCTAAATGTAAAAATGTCTTGTTTTCCACAAAGCACAATCAAATAACTCTCTCTGGGTTCTTCACAGAACAAAAGTCAGGAAATAAATAACACTATTAATGAAATAAATAATAACCAAATAACCCTCTGTGGGTTCTTCACAGAAAAAATCCAGGAAATAATACTATTTATGAAATAAATACCGTATTTTCCGGACTATAAACCGCACCCCCAAAGTTTAAAAAAAAACAAAAAAAAAAAACAGTAAACATACACATATAAGCCGCACTGGGCTATAAGCCTCAGATATCTCTGCTGCTCCAGATTTTCCACAATGAGCACACAGCAGAGGGGCGGACACCCAAAATTTGAGTCATTACAGATCAATTGAATATCATATTTATTACAGTTGACAAAGAAAAAGGTGCCAAGTTTAGATTTAACTGAACTGATTACGGTAGTTTCTGAACAGTAACTGTAACAGAAAAAGTGCTGATCCTTCGTGTCTGCTAGTAGCATGTGCTAAATGAAAATGGGCGCTTTCTTCTTCTTCTTTAGATTTCAACGGCAGCTTCCATCCATTAATGTTCCACTACTGCCATCTACTGGATCCTAATATTTATACCTCAAATTCTCAAAATGATCCCAGTATTATTTAAAAATGAAAAATCTTCTTTTTCCCCTCAATGCTATTTAACTGATCAACAACATTCTCCAATTTCAATTCCCTATAAAACCTAATTCTGTTTTAATGGGCGCTTTCTTCTTTTATTTCCAATTTTGACTTCCAATGATTCACTTCCTGCAAAAGAGCCCCCTGGTGGTTGAAGAAAAATCCACATATAAGCTGCACCGAACTATAAGCCACATGGTTCAAAGTTTAGGAAAAAAGTAGCGGCTTATAGTCCGGAAAATATGGTATATGAAAAAAAATCTAAATGCTCTCAGGTATTGTTCAGGGGGCCGGATCAAATGTGGAGGCGGGCCAAATTCGGCCGTGGGCCGTAGTTGGGGGACCACTGTCTTATATGAATATTCTATGTCAGATCATGTTCCATTTTTAATGATGCTGGATAATCAAAGTCTTCCAGAGTTTATATGGGGGGTAAATAGTGCCCCCACAGTTAAATTTCAGTGGTCCAGACTCTCTAAAGATGATTTATTAGCATATAATATGAAAACTGATATTCTTTTGAGTAAAATAAAGCTTCCTCTTCAATCTATTATGTGCTCAGATGTTAATTGCAGTGATATTTCTCACTGTATAGATCTCCATACTATGTATGATGGCATCGTGGGTGCTTTGTATGAGAGTACAAGACCATACCTTACATGCAGAAAGACTAATAACATCAGGCCAGGTTGGAATAAACATGTGTCAGGATACCATGCAGAAGCCAAACAAGCATATAAGATGTGGGTACAAGCAGGTAGACCAAGAGATGGAACTCTCCTAGATTATAAAAACTTACCAGTGCAAAATTTAAATATGCCATTCGATACATTTCCAAATGTGAGCAGAACATGAGAGCAGACTCCATGGCTGAAAAACTGCTTTGTAATAATGCCATTGGCTTTTGGAATGATGTCAGAGCTTTAAACAGGTCTGCTGCATTACTCCCCTGTACCACAGAGGGCATATCTGAGGCTCATGATATAGCAGAGCTATGTAGACAGCACTACTCTGCCTTATTTAACTGTGTAAAAAGTGAACCCTATGGATTGGGAAATATTGCTAAAAGTGAAGTGGCTATAATAACCCCTAGTCAAGTCCAGCAGGCTATAACTTACTTGTGTGAGAATAAGGCAACAGGTTCTGATAGCATTACAGCAGAACATCTGAAATATGCTAACCAAAAAGTGGCTGTGCTGCTTGCAAAGCGTTTCTCTGGGTTTATGACCCATGGACAGTTGCCTGATTCTTTATTATCTATCACCCTTATGCCGGTAATTAAGGACAAACTAGCAAGGTTGGTAGCCTTAATAACTACAGACCAGTAGCTTTAGCTAGTGTGATATCTAAAGTGTTAGAAAACATCTTGCTTGGTCGGCTCAATCAGTTTATTAGTACAACAGATAATCAATTTGGTTTCAAAGCCAAGTTGGGAACTGATTTCTGTATTTATGGCCTGAAAGAGTCTATTTGACCCATAAAAAACATCACAATTTTAAAGGCCTGCATCTGCCTTGCTTTCTTTGGTTCAATACTGATAATTAGCACAATATTTGCTGCTCATGAATTTAACATCCAACAGTCCACATCCAGTGTGCAAGTAGGTTGCTTACATTTTTTCTATTAGTTTTAGATACTGAAATGTCTCTCCCCATGAGCAACAGTCAAAAGCAACGTGCAAACACATAAAGGAATCCAGACTTCTCAAATATGTTACGTAGTTGCATTTTATTCAAGCTGCAGTACATAACTTTAATAAAATATGTTTTCTCCATATTTGTTAAAGCTGTCATGATGTCATGACAGTTTGTTATGAGACAGATAATCTGTCAAAACAATCGATCTCCTCCATCTCCTTCCTGAACTACTATTGCTAGCTAAAGCAATGCACCGTTCTGACCAAAACAACCAGTCAGAACCAGTAGGACACTCTTAGCGCTGTCAATCATCCTCATTCACTCACTGCTAAACATGCTAATGGTGGAGAAACAACTTATCATTACAAGAAACTGTTTATCTCCCATCATTGGTAGCTATGCTAACTAAACTGAGCATTCACAGTTTGAATCTGTACAGCTCTGTGCTATGCTAACTGCGGTACGGCACCAATCGAGGTGGAGAAAGGATGAGCAGCACATGAGATTGTGATTGACAGCACAAAAACTCTCCTGCCACTGACTGGTTGTTTCTAGCACTGGGAGAAAGCAGAGGAAATAGATTTACACAGATTACCTCTCATACCATACTGTCACAACACAATGACAGTTTCAACAAATATGTAAAAAAAAATATTTTTTATAAAAGTTACATAGTGCAGCTTTAATTTCACTTAGGAGAGGACTGGACAGGAGGAACGTGGCAACATATAACTGTAATTTAAATCCAACTAAGGTAAAACTGTGTGGACTGGCTGCAGTCCAGACAGGAGGCTGTTTTTATTATCATTTTATAAAGATTGTTTGAATTTCTGTCTGCAACAAATATAGTGTTTTTGTTGTGTAACTGTAAAAAGAGCAAAGACACAGAGAAATCCAGATTCACTGGACTGATGCTAACTAGGTTGTCATTGGACACAGTGTTGCTCACCTTTTTCACTGGGAATGGGAAGGAAGAGGGTTTATGCTGGTATGGTGGTTAGAGCTGCTGCTGACTGTTTCATCTGTTGTTAAATGGTAAAAGGTACAAGGAACGAGTTAAATATATGAATATGTTGGTATTTTTTTTCCTTAATTCATTAAATGCTAGTGAAAAGGAGACAAACAGTAGTTTGTAGCTAAGCTAATTATGCTAAATGGTTGATAATCTCACACAGTCTACTCACCTCTCTTGGAGAAAATCTGGGTTATAAATTAACACTCTTGCCTTTATCTTTCTGTCCCTGTCTCTCTTTTTTTTTTTTTGAAAACCTGATTTTATAACTTTTTTTAGCAGCATAGTAATTGCCACAATCGTTCTTGTCTTCCTCTGTCTGCTGCTAACGGCGTCCCTCTGAAGCGCTCCAAGCAGGAACGAACCATTTAACGCAGATATGGGGTTCAGGGCAAATATGGATGTGTGTTTTTTCGTCTGGGAGTGGTAATGTAACCAAAGAACAGAATTTACTCGGGTTCAGATAGCAGTTTACTATCAACCAGTTATGTTTATTACAAGTTACTGGACTGAAACACATCCAACTTCGTCTGAACACTTCGTCATACAGTTTTCCTGGAAAAACCAAGAAAGAAGAAGAAAAAAAAACATTTAGATCATAAAGAATCCTTTCGGGGTCCTCGGTAAAAAAAATAAAATAAAATAAAAGAAGCTGGCCAGCAAAAAAAAAGTTCATATAGATATGTGTGTGTGTGTGTGTGTGTGTGTGTGTGTGTGTGTCTGATGCGTACGAAACGAATCGATGAAAGAGGTTGTCCTGGCTGGGATGGCGACCCAGAATGACGATGGCAGCGGCGTCCACAGACACAGAAAACTCCGCAGCCTCTCTCTCTTCCTCCGCAGGCACAGGAGCACCTTCCCATTGTTCCTTTCCCCGATATCCGTCACAATAATGCATTAGCAGGCATAAAGAAGTCAAGCGCTATGCAGAAGGTAGCCAGAGACTAGCATGTCTCTACTCCGCAGCAGCTCTGAAACTCCAAAGCTCGGGAATTCCCCTAGTAACAAAGAGCAGTGAGCTCCATTTTAAAACAGCACTTAAGATTCTTTATCAGGAATATAATTCCATAAAATAAGCACCTCATGAACATAGATGAAAGTGAAATATTTCACTTAACATGTGTTAAGAAAATAAATTTAAAGTATACTAGTTTTAAAACTTAACATGTCTTGATTGAAATAGCCTAATTATAGTTTTAAAATCAGTAAATTATTCTGGCCTATTGATCTTTATGTTACCTGTAGTTACAGCAGATGGTTTGCTAAGATCTTTTGAACTGCCTTTTGTCTGTGTGGGAAAAAATCAGAAGTTGTAGCTTTTCATACTCATCTGTGAAAAGCTGTAAACACAACAGGAGTTCCTGCATGGCTTTAGAGAGAGGGTCAGAGATAGCTCGTGGTTGGAGGAGCAAAGATACGCCTTATTTGAATAAATTAAAGATAAGAATACGCCTTTTACTATAAAACTTTCTACACAGAAGTAACAAATTAGATTTGCTCTCGCAATTCTCCAAAGACACCTTTGCACGTCTTTGCTTTTCTTTCTTTCATCCATCTTTCCATTTATGTCAGGTAAATGAATGTATGTCTCNGTTGTCCTGGCTGGGATGGCGACCCAGAATGACGATGGCAGCGGCGTCCACAGACACAGAAACTCCGCAGCCTCTCTCTCTTCCTCCGCAGGCACATGAGCACCTTCCCATTGTTCCTTTCCCCGATATCCGCCACAATAATGCACTAGCAGGCATAAAGAAGTCAAGCGCTATGCAGAAGGTAGCCAGAGACTAGCATGTCTCTACTCCGCAGCAGCTCTGAAACTCCAAAGCCCGGGAATTCCCCTAGTAAAGAGCAGTGAGCTCCATTTTAAAACAGCACTTAAGATTCTTTATCAGGAATATAATGCCATAAAATAAGCGCCTCATGAACATAGATGAAAATGAAATATTTCACTTAACACGTGTTAAGAAAATAAATTTAAAGTATGCTAGTTTAAAACTTAACATGTCTTGATTGAAATAGCCTAATTATAGTTTTAAAATCAGTAACTTATTCTGGCCTATTGACCTTTATGTTACCTATAGTTACAGCAGATGGTTTGCTAAGATCTGTTGGACTGCCTTTTGTCTGTGTGGGAAACAATCAGGAGAAGTTCTAGCTTTTCACACTCATCTGTGAAAAGCTGTAAAACAGCAGGAGTTCCTGGCTTTAGAGAGAGGGTCAGAGATGGCTCCTGGTTGGATGAGCAAAGATACGCCTTATTTGAATAAATTAAAGATAATAATACGCCCTTTACTATAAAACTTTCTACACAGAAGTAACAAATTAGATTTGCTCTCGCAATTCTCCAAAGACGCCTTTGCACGTCTTTGCTTTTCTTTCTTTCTTTCCTTCCTTCTTCTTTCCATTTATGTCAGGTAAATGAATGTATGTCTCTGTTGTTCTGCAGTTTCTGTTGTAATTTTATGCGTTGTCTTCTATTGGATTAAACTGCAATTCTGTGACGTCTGCCCTCGTTGTTTTTGTGTGGCTACACGTGGCCCGCCGGGAGAACCTGGAATCAGAAGATCGAGCCAAAAGAGTTTCTTTCTTAAGAAATATTATAACCTAGAATCTTCTTCAACACACGACAAACTTGACAGTTATTTTAACTCACAATACCCATGGTAAAACAGAAGTTTGGTTTCTAAAACATTACGGAATTAGCGACGACTTAGTACATAAAATTAGAACACATACGACATTACAAATCTCCAGTAATGCCCACCTAGCAGGAAAATATCATATATCAGGCATAAAGAAGTCAAGCGCTATGCAGAAGGTAGCCAGAGACTAGCATGTCTCTACTTTGCAGCAGCTCTGAAACTCCAAAGCCCGGGAATTCCCCTAGTAACTGCAGTCGGAACACTGCCGTAAAGTGATGTCGTACTTTGCTCTTAAGTTGACACTACCCATAAAGTAAAAACAATACAGAAAAGCAAATAACACAGAACAAACAAATAAAATACAGCTGGGTTACAGGAACATACAATTTTTACTGCTAAAAACAATCTTCGAAAATACAATCTGATTAATTTTGTAATTGACAGGGCCCCGATTTTTTTGTTTTGTTTGTTTTTTTGTAATTTCTATGAACAAAAAATAAATAATGAAATTGTCGAGGGCCCCCTGTTGGTCAGTGCCCCTAGAATTGTTGTCACTTTCCCCCCCTATACCGCGCCCCTGCCCAGCAGTACTGGTTTTCAGCAGTTACTGAATATCTGCTCTGATTATGGGTTGAGATTTGATGTACAGTAGGACTAGAGCAGACAAACGACTCTGTTTCGCTGATTTTTTTTCTGTCGGGACAAAAGTTAAATGTTTGTTCCAAAGGTAAATATCTGGGTCACTACATCACAGACCAGCTCTGTGATGATGATGACATTTATCGGCAGTGTCGCATGTTGTACGCCCAGGCTAACATTCTGGGGGGGAGGTTTTACATGTGCACTCATAAGGTAAAAATAAGCCTGTTTAAAGCTTATTGTACATCCTTGTATGCAGCTCCTTTGTGGTGTAAATTTGAAAAAGCTAGCATGCAGAAGCTTAAGGTTGCTTATAATGACTCCCTGAGAATTCTGCTTAAGAAACCCAGGTTTAGCAGTGCAAGTGAGATGTTTTGTAATGCACATGTCAGAACATTTCAGGCACTCATGAGACATTTGATATACAAGTTTATGCGTCGTTTGTGCATTGTAATGTTTTCACATCCCTCTAAGATACCAGTTGGCACTGTGGAATCATTGATATGCAAGTCTCTTATAAGATTTGATTTATTTCTTTTATTTTTATTTTATTTTGCATGTGTTGTATGTTATGTCTTTGTGGACCACGAATCTATTGAATAACGCTTCTCTCCTCTCTCTTAGTTACTTTCCAAATCAAGTAATCAGTAATCCGATTAAAGTTACTTTTTCAAAGTAACTATGCCATCACTGGTCTGGACACAGTAATAGTTTGAACAAATATGTAAAAAAAATATATACTGTTTGATAAAAGTTATCTATTGGAACTTTAACAAAGATAAAAGAATGAGTGAGAGCTGCTGAAATAGGCATCAACTTGTGCAGTAAAGGAAGCAGGTTAGGTTTTTTGGAATAGTTTTTTCTTTTTACCCTTAATAAATGAAATCATTTGAAAACTGCATTTTGTATTTACTCAGGTTATCTTTATTTATCTAATCCTCTGACATATTTCGAGTGTGGCAGTAAAGCAAAAACAGATGCAGGCAAATACTGTCTCAGTATTGTTTGTACTTTTCTCCACCAGTAGAGTAAAGTCAGCTCTGTTCTGTTTAACTCTGGCGTAGATGTGGTGACCCCAAATGGGCTGAATGTGAAAAAATTCTCAGCCATGCATGAGTTTCAGAACTTGCACTCCACTAACAAGACCCGCATCCAGGAGTTTGTCAGAGGACACTTTTATGGGTGAGCCTGTAGTTCAGTCAGTAAGCTGATATGGCTCTGTGATTTTACTGTTGCCTGGTCCAATTCAAATAGGTCACATCATTCTGAGTTACAATGTGATACTGCCTAACTTCTGTCAGTTTGTAAAATTTCATTTTGGCAGGCATCTTGACTTCAACTTGGACAGAACCCTGTTCTTTTTCATTGCTGGGAGATATGAATTCTCCAACAAGGGAGCTGACATTTTTCTTGAATCGCTATCTAGACTCAACTACTTGCTGCGGGTGAGGACCTTCAACTCAGAATTTGTGGTTCTCCATCTTGTGTTTTCCAGTTTTATCTAGCCCACATGAATCCCTCATGACTTTCTCAACAGGTCCACAGAAATGACCTGACTGTGGTGGTTTTCTTCATAATGCCAGCCAAAACCAACAACTTCAATGTGGAGTCTCTGAAGGGCCAGGCCGTGCGCAAACAGCTCTGGTAGGTTCTCTTTGAAATATTTAGATGTAAACGGTAACAAACCTCAGCGTACCTCCATCTCCATCAAAGTCACACTTTGATGTACTTACTGTACAGCTTTCAGGTGTACGGTAAGTACTTTGAAAGAAACATTAAATCTTTGTTTGATCTTTGTTGCTCACAGGGACACGGCTCACACTGTGAAGGAGAAATTTGGTAAAAAGCTTTATGAATCTTTGCTGACGTGAGTATAAACATTTTGTGAAGTAATTATGGTTATGTGTGAATGGAAATCCTTTAAATGTTTCTGTTATCTGTCTTCAGAGGAAACATCCCAGACATGAACACCATTCTGGACAGAGATGACTTGACGATTATGAAGAGAGCTATTTATGCTACACAGGTACAAAATCTAACTGTATGTATTGGAATTTATTTCCATTGTGTTGTCCTGAAATAATGTATTTAGTTTTATAACAGGTTAATTGTCTCATCATGAGCTTGTAGCGTTTGTTTATCACACTTGTCAAACCTGGGCAATAATGGTTTGACTAGGTCATCACCGTAAGACCCTTATCTCATCATTTTGAGATAATGGATGAATATTGTTATGTGGATGTTAATGTTGGGGCAGCAATAACAGTTGCTCTCCTGTCTGCTCTGTTTATATTCGGGCTCTTAACATAACATTGAAACACCTATTAAATTTTAAGGCTTTACTTTAGCTTAAAGGCTTTTGTAAGGAGATGTGCATTCATTAAATTTCTTTTAAAGATTAAATCTGCATTTTAACCTTCTGTCATACTGTAGAGTCTATTTGTGATATTGTGGTCAGTGGCTGGTGATGCAGACTTATTCTGGGAGGATTTATCAAAGTAAAAGTATTATTCAAGTGTCTTAACTGTAATTAAAACCAGTATGGGATTAATGCCAACCTTCACTTTGGACCGTGAGTCAATACAATATCTGTGTTAGAGCTGGATATACCAACAAAGTATCAGCAAAAGGTCATTCACAATTAAATAATAAATGTATATTAGTGGAGAGGTTTCACAGGTTGAGGTCAAGGCTCATTGACTACGTGTGTCAGCAATGATTGGAATTAAACTCTTCAACTGAAAAAAATAGGGAATATTGTGGGACTTATTTTTCTCTGGTTTTAAAGGTCATGGAATTCATGTTACACTAAACACTGAGCAAAATATTTAAATGTAGACAGACAAAATACTATATTGCAAGCTTTCTAATGATGCCAAATACAGAAATAAAAAACTGAAGATGTGGCCATGTGAACGGTGACACTCTGATGAAACAACCCCAGCAGCTTTACTAAGATGTTAAAACATCATCAGTGTGTTCATGTAGTCTGCTGTCACCAGCATCTCGTCACAGACTGGGCTGTGCTGAAGCAGCAGCATTCAACACAGAACTTTCCTGGCTGGAGAAACAAGTCAGGCAGGCTGGCTCTGTGGTCAGCACAAGGCTGGACTCTCTGGTAACAGTGGCAGAGAGGAGAACATTACAGAAACTCCAGGCTATTATAGACAATGCCAGTCACCCTCTGCACACTGTCACCAGCAGCCAGGAAAGCAGAGTCAGTGGGAGACTGCTTCTTCCAAAGTGCAGGAATCAGCAGACTGAGAAACTTGAGCAATTAAACTGTTCAACTCTTCACTGGAAGGGAGGATGGCTAACAGAACAACAGAAACAGAGGGACTATCTGACCATTCAATGAATTGCTACTGCCTTTGACAACCCTTTTTATAGACACAGTAACATTCAAAACTTTTTCAGACTGTAAACATTAGTTGCTTGTCAGCTTCATCAGATCAGCTTATCCTTTTCACAGATATATAACCTATTTCTTTGTATGAAAATAATTCAAACATTTTGCTTGTATTTTAGTTTATCAGAAGAAATGGAAAACATCTTGCATTCACAGAAAACCCAAGGACTGTTTCCTGCTCTTTTTTCTTTCTGATGTCACTAGCTTCTGGCTTTTTTCTTTTCACTGTCCCAACATAGTGATAATTTTAACATACAAGTAAGAAACATACTTAAAAAAATGAATAAAAATAACATACTGCAGCTTTAACACAAAAGAAGCTGAACTGAGACTGTATGCTGGGATCATCCTGCAGTCAGTGCTGACCTGGTGATTCCTCCAGACACCGGCTGGACTTCTTCTGAACTACCGTTGATCTATAAACCTTTCTAAATCTGCTTTTGTGTCTGGAATTGTCACCTATTTAAGAGTCATGTAGCAAGCATTATGACATTGGTAATGTGCTTAGCCCTACAGAGGTGGTGGAGACTGAGACATACCCCAAAAGACTTGAACCACAACTGCACACCACTGTAGTTTTTTTTTTAATTGAAAAAAAAAATAATAATAATAATAAAAAATAAAAATAAAAAATCTATTAAAAAAAACTATACTCTTCTTTGTTCAGTTCCTTTTGACAATTTTGAAAAGCTTTATGATGGTTTGTCACATCAAATATAATTTAAAAGTGCTACAGCTTACAATAACATGATTTGACACAATGTGAAAAGGTTTTTGCAATAGAGTGATGTTGAATGCATGGACAAAAGAGCATATATGCAAATATGAGCCTGAATGTATTGGATGACGTTGTTCACATTTTACTTGGTTTTCAGAGTCTAAAAACTAGAAACTTTGCTCACTGTATGTCCTAATGATTTTTCTCAGAGACACAGTCTTCCTCCAGTGACCACTCACAATATGCTGGACGACTCTGAAGATCCAATACTGTTCAACGTCAGACGCATTGGTCTCTTCAATTCCAGAAACGACCGCGTCAAGGTAGATTAAACATTCTGTCTTTTACAACCTGCGGTGCTGGGGTCAGTAAGTCCCCACTTCTTCCTCTATTAGTCCACTGTTGTTATTTGAATTCAATGATTAAAACAATGTCATATTTTGTTGTCTAAATGCAAGTAAAATACATTCTCTTGCAAATATATTTGACTGAAAAAATGTAAGTAATCATGAAAAAATGCCAGTTTGATTGGGAAGAACTGTTATTTGGCCATTCTTGATTTGCAAACACAAATAATAAAAAATATGAATTGAACATTAAGCACCTTAAGTAAGAGGAAGCTGGAAAATCAAACACATGAATTTGGCAGAAGATAGATGCTCTTGTTATAGAAGATTGGTAGGGAATAGTTTAAAACTTTTGTCCTGGAAAGAATTACAGGAAAGAAAATTTGAGAAAATCTGAATGAAATGTCCTGGCCATGGGTGTTATGGTTTTGATTTTGGCTATGTGAGGTAAAATAAAACCCAAATCAGATTTTTTTGTCCATATCATGGTAATTTGATCAGCCCAAGTCTGATCTTTTCAAGCCCAAAAAATAAAATAAAAAAATCTGATTGATGTGACTTCTATATGAGATAATAAATTGGATACATATTTGATTGTATTTAAAACATCTGCAGTCTAAAAAATATATTTTTATAAACATTACCTACTGCAGCTGTAAAATGCTTCATTTGATCGGCTGTTTGTGCCTTCACTCTGCCAAGGCTCACCTCATTGTGACTAGAAATCTAAACTGAGAAGATGGCCTGCTTTAGTGACTCAATGAGCTTTTAGTTCTTTAACTGCAGTTATTTTTTATTTTAGTGTTTTCTTTAAAATGCATACTATCAAACAAAAAACTGTTATATCATAGCCATTTACCTGCCTTGGTAAATATTAACTGCATGCGATTCAAAGAAAAGAGGAAACTAGCTTAGCTTACTGAAAAGCCAGCTACACCTGAGTCTCATTGATTTCATGTAGAAATGTATTCATTTGTATTCATCTGAGTTCATGTATTCATGTGTTCATTGTGTTCTCTCAGATCATCTTCCACCCTGAGTTCTTGTCCTCCACCAGTCCTCTGCTGCCCATGGATTATGAGGACTTTGTCCGAGGCTGTAACCTTGGAGTTTTCCCTTCCTACTATGAGCCGTGGGGATACACACCAGGTAGACTTTGACCAGCAAACAGCAGCTCATGCTGTGTGTGCATGAGACCTTTCCAATAATGCTAAACTGGTGCAACAGGAGACATTAGAAAACATTCATCTTTCAGGTTATGATTTGTTGTAAGGCATCATGCACAACTGTGGTACGTTTACAATGACAAATTGGACCAAGACAAACAAATAACTGTTACAGGATTATGTTACCCAAAAACAATTCCGAATTTATTTTTAACATAGTGTGAAAAAGAAAAACACAAAAACAAAAATAAACTGAAACAACAGTTTGTGGGACATTATACTAAGTGTCTACTATCTGTAGGTGACTCTAGCGTCACATTCTTCTTTTGATCTTTTTCTGTTTATTCACTTCGATCAAATTTTCATTCTAATGTATGTTTTGGTTGTTGGTTTATCTTTATTGTTCCTTTCTGTTTTCTGTATTTCAGTTTCAGGTTTTGCTCAAGTTTATCTTTCACCTTTCCATCAGTTTACCAGCTTGATTCCTTTTCATTTGTTTAAAGTCCTTTATTTTCCCTGGAACTCGCATTTAACTCTAATAGAAGGAACAATTAAACACAAATGAAAGCTTCTGAGAGACATTCAAAGCTTTGGATTTTGTTTTCTAACCTAATCCTGCTTTAAATATCTCAATAACATTCTATATAATGTATGCTGTGGTCCTTGGTCTTCATAGTAATATTTATATTCACTAACAAACCTCTGATGCCAACAAAGGAACAGCTTTTTGTTGTATGCAGTGCTAAGCCCTTTAATTCCTACTCCATCCATCCTAAACCTGTAGAGTTTGACCCTGATCAGGACCTGTAGGAAATCTGTTGAACTGGTCTGTTGAGTAACACTGCCTGGTTTCTGATGACTCAGGTCTGAGTGGCCCACCATGCTTCCTTCAATGAACTGATCAGATTGAGTAGCCCTGTAGATCAGTGGTCCCCAACCTTTTTATTACCACGGACCTGTGAAGACTTGGAAAATTTTGCTGCGCCCTGGGGCGTGAACCGTCAGATAAGGCTTCTGCATGTTGATGTTCCCGCTAAATCCTGAATATACCCAATTTGCGTTGTGT
The DNA here is from genome assembly GCF_000485575.1 of Poecilia formosa. Classification (NCBI taxonomy): domain Eukaryota; kingdom Metazoa; phylum Chordata; class Actinopteri; order Cyprinodontiformes; family Poeciliidae; genus Poecilia; species Poecilia formosa. Next base: position 434,123 of record NW_006800368.1, read on the forward strand.
TGGCCATTTTATCGCAGCCTGTGGGGTTTTCCTTGACTGGGAACGAGAATACAACCTGTTGAATGTGACAGGTAGCCAATCAGAAAGCGCGGTGACGTAAGAACAGAGGGGAATCCCAAACAGCTGACATATCGCGCAACTGTGAGTCCGGTGGATATCAGAAATGATATGTGTATATATAAAGGTCATTATTATATATGTTTCTTCAGTTAAAAATGTTAACTATGAGAAAACATAACTCACCTCCAAATCATAGTGCAGCAAATAGAGCGGCTGCTCCCGCCGTCTTTTATCCACCGCCTTTTCTTTTTGTTACGTCTTTTATCTCTTAAAATGACTCCACAAACTGTCACTATTGAACTACATCGTCATCCGTGTTTGGTCATTCTAAATTCCCGTATGCTATGTTGGGGGTTTTACTGGACTATCCTCTGGAATCGGTTCGTGTGGTTTGTTGCTCCTGCCTTGGACACACGAACCGATCGAACCTGTTGGACTTTTATCAGCTCTGTGGTCACAGAGATTTGGAGAATCGGCCGACAATTCTTAATTCTTGCCGTCTAAACCAGACTTAAGACTCACAAGCTCTACTCATCTCCTCTCGACCACTGCCCAAACGCTCTCTGACTCTGGTCGCTATGGTAACGTTTACATATCCCTTCAAAATAAGATACAGATGCGCCACAAAAACGAGCATTTTACTTTCGTGAAAATTTTAACTCACGATAAAGACTAAGGGAGCCCTGAGCTTGTTTCTCTGCAACCAGACGGTCCCATCAGGGAGTGATGGAGACAATGACACCCAAAGTTTTGCTTATATTCACAGCCTGCTTGGTCTCTACGAGGTGAGGCAGTTTGAAGCTTCATTGCTGGGCAGGCATGCGTTTCTGGGCATAACACCGGTGGAAACGCGGTCACTCCGAAATAGAGCCGAGCCGAACCGGGTTGTTTCTANACACCTAAGGAGAATTTAGAGGGACCCCAATTGACCTGACAGTCATGTTTTTGGACTGTGGGTGGAAACCCACGCATGCACAGGGAGAACATGCAAACTCCATGCAGAAGCGTCCGGGCCGGGAATTGAACCCACAACCTTCTTGCTGCTCTACCAACTGTGCAGCACGCTATAAACGCCTAAAAATACTTTTAAGTCTTATAATAATTACGTCATGACGCAGCTCGGACCCTGTGACGTGTTTGACCCATTCCATTGTGTTCTATGTGACAACAACGCCCTCTGGTGGTCTTGTTTTGTTCCTCCTACTCATGGACTTTCACTGGCGACATTCTGTTAAGTCCTCTCCGCTGTTCTGATTTGCTTGATGACTTTCAATTGCCCCTTTTCCACCGGCAATAGAAACAACCCGGTTCGGCTCGGCTCGGCTCGGCTCTATTTCGGAGTGACCGCGTTTCCACCGGCCCTTCTTGGCTCTGTAGCAGGGTGCCGCCTCCTGGTGGCGAAGGGGTGTAGCGCCATGTGCTGTGCTTCGTTCCATGCGACCCAGAGGTCGCGTTAGCGGAATATTTTCCGCATTTGACCGGTTATTTTTTTTAACTACATGAAAATTTAAAGCCCGTCGGTCATTTGACAGGTTATAATTAACACCCTCATGTGAGGACGTGATAGACTTTACGCAAAGAGTTCGTCGCAGAGGAAACTAAAATCAATCAGTAAAAGAATCCTTTCTGAATATCATCTCATGGACACTGAACTAAATGCGTCTTTCTGACTAGTGTTATATCTTTAAAATTTCCTCTTCGGTCATATTTCAGTCCATTTTCTCGTCAATATGCGAGAGCTTAGAGCGATGCGCGCTCCCGCGAGAGGGGATGCAATTTTGGGCAGGCATGAGTTTCTGGGCATAACACCTGTCGCCGCATGTTACTCAGAGCGGCTCGTAATGTTTGACTCACCTACAGGTCCGGGATAAATCCATCCTCCTGTCTCTTCTCTGGGCCTTTTCCCCTTTGCAAAGAAACTTTCCAAAGACATCTGATCTGTTTCTTACTCATTTTGCTGCTTGTGGGCTCAGTGTTGGCGCGCAAGTAACTGAGAGAATCCGGTTAAAGGATTTTCAAAATAAAAGATCCTTTAGACTCAAATAATACATAAAACGGAAATATTTCATTATTTCTTGTGCAGCCCGGTACCAATTGGTCCACGGCCCGGTACCAGTCCGT
>NW_006800368.1:436313-475521 GCF_000485575.1 Poecilia formosa
GTAACGCGACCTCTGGGTAACGCGACCTCTGGGTCGCATGTAACGAAGCACAGCACATGGCGCTACACCCCCACTACCCCGCCCCCCGCCACCAGGAGGCGGCACCCTGCTACAGAGCCAAGAAGGGCCGGTGGAAACGCGGTCCCCCCGAAATAGAGCCCAGCCGAGCCGAGCCGAACCGGGTTGTTTCTACTGCCGGTGGAAAAGGGGCAATTGAAAGTCATCAAGCAAATCAGAACAGCGGAGAGGACTTAACAGAATGTTGCCAGTGAAAGTCCATGAGTAGGAGGAACAAAACAAGAGGGCGGTGTTGTCACATAGAACAGAATGGAATGGGTCAAACACGTCACAGGGTCCGAGCTGCGTCACGTGTTCCCTCATGACGTAATTATTATAAGACTTAAAAGTATTTTAGGCGTTTATAGCGTGCTGCACAGTTGGCGCAGTTGGTAGAGCTGTTGCCGTGGGTTTCCACCCACAGTCCAAAAACATGACTGTCAGGTTAATTGGGGTCCCTCTAAATTCTCCTTAGGTGTGAATGTGTGTGCATGGTTGTCTGTCTCTATGTTCCCCCTGGGACATGCTGGCGACCTGTCCAGGGCGTAAACCCGTTTGCCCCCGAATGTTCACTGGAGAACAATTCGGAGTAATGTTTCGTCCGAAACGTTACCCTCTGTGAGGGCACCTGTTCAGGGGGATACTCGCAGGTAAAAATGGATGAATGATGAATGAATGTTTTACCTCACATTCAAAAAATAACATTTTTCAGATAAAAATATTTACACGATTGTTCCATATCTGAAACATGAGTTAGAAAAACAAAATATGACTGTGGAATCAAAAATAAAACAAAGACATCTGATCCGTTTCTTACTCATTTTGCTGCTTTGGCTCAGTGTTGGCGCACAAGTAACTGAGAGAATCCGGTTAAAGGATTTTCAAAATAAAAGATCCTCCAGACTCAAATAATACATAAAACGGAAATATTTAATTATTTCTTGCGCGGCCCGGTACCAATTTGCCCACGGACCGGGGGTTGGGGACCACTGCTGTAGAACACTTCCATTAACAGTGGCTCTCTTCTGTTATGCAACATGCTCTTGACTCTGAACTTGGTGTTATTTGAGTGACTCACATGGAGCCCCAAGGGTGTTGCTATGCTAACTTTGGTCTAAAGCAGCCTTTAAAAACCTCTCATAAATCTAAGTGAAGGCTTTAGGAGGCTGAATGTCTCTTCTGGAAAAGAACTTGAAAGTTTTTTTGGTGAAAGGCAGGCTGCAGATGAATGTCCTCTAGAGTCTAGAGGTCCTTTGGTCCTTTGTCAGACAATGACAAAGGACCAAGTCCTTTGTCATTGTCTGAGCAGGGTGGCCAAGTTCAGTCCTCAAAAGCAACCACTCTGCAACATTTAGCTGCAATCCTTCTCCAATACACCTGGATCAAAAGAATGGCTCGTTAGCTAGTCGACCTTTTGGCTCAGGCATGTTGGAGCAGGCATGCACGTAAAAGTTGCAGGGTTGAGCTCTTGAGCATCCCTAGTCTATAGAGTCTGAGCCACAGCTGATGAGAGAAGCCCAACCTTAACCACAATTCAGGGAGGTTAGGGGTTGAATTCTCTTCACAAGGCAGACCTCTGCCCGTCTGTGGGCCTCTGGTCCTCTTCTTTCTCCATCTTGCTCTTGGCTTGACTCCCTGGAGGATGTCAACCAATACGTCTCCTTCAACACTTTATAGCCTTTAACGCTCTTCCACCCTACAGATGTTTTCATTGACTGGTTCTGTTGTTGTTCTGTTCACATGCTCACTTTATTGGTTCTCTGCTAAGTTGTAAGGTGACATCTCCTGTTTTTGACAATCTGCATATAGACTCAGATTAAACTAGAAAATTCCTGCAGAAATTGTAAGGGGCCTGCCAAAGTGTGCCCATCACTTTAGTCCCAGCATTTTAGATTTGTCCTGATAAGTAGATCCATGCTGGTCTAACATACATATCTTAAAGTATTGTCAAGTATATCCTAGGGATATACATGAACTGACAAACAATTGAAATGCAATGGCTAAATCCCAGGTCAGTAACATAGGGTCCGAGACGACTATAAGCTTCGCACATTTTGTTCTCACTCATGGTTCAAATTTAAAAAACATGAAGAAAGTTGGTAATTCTTTATTTAAAAAAAATTAAAATTTCATACTAAGGATTTTAATTTACACTCAAAAATTCAGAGAAGTAATAATGTTATGTAAGCAAAACATGAATAGTCATAGGAAAAATGTATTCTTCCCACAATACATTGTGAGATCTGATTCAGCGCTGAGACTACTCACTGCCTCTGTCTAGGACCCGTTGCTATGGTAATTAATTATCTGCACCTGGGCTGGCTCTCTGTTAGACAGGATGCTGGTTTCTATACTTGTGAGACACCCAGCAGGCATGTGTATCTATGTCATGACCAACTTTGAGATCAATAGGCCAATATTTGTGCCTGTGAGGGGGACTTCAAAAGAGTTTTGGAGTCAGACCTCCACTGTGCTGTGTGTGTGTTTCAGAGAGAAATCTTAGTGATTCTGTGAGACACTCTGCCTAAATTTTTCTCGTTTTTCTCAATTTATGTCGTCATTTTATCTCAGAATCCCACTTAAAAGTAAAAGCTCCCTTCTCGGCATCGAGCCGCACGATTTGATACCACTTTTGTGGGGGTACACGCAGCGGTACGAGCCGCATTAACGGTGACGGAAGAAAAATAAATAATCTATAATAATAAAGAGACATTCTATTGGGTGTAGAACAATAGGTGCCTGCCATGCAATGCATAGAGAGAGCAGTGACTGACTTGCAAAGCAAGTCAGTCACTGCATTGCTATGGGCAGGCCCCAATTACACACAGCTGGATTCTAGTTAATAAATAGGGGACTTATAAAGGCAAGTGGCACTTAGATTTTATTTGAGGAGTTAAGTAAGGTATATGAATACAAAAGCTTGAAAAGCTTCAAAAGGTTATAGGTTTATCAAGGTTCTATGGCAGTTTAATTGTTTGTAATCATGGAGATACTATCAATCCATCCATCCATTTTCTAACACCCTTGTCCCTTGTGGGGTTAGGAGGGTGCTGGTGCCTCATTGAGATCCTACATTTTGTTAATTTACTTGTCTTTGCAGTCCAACCTTTAAGCATACAGGTGTGCTGGGTGTGTCTTTTCCAGGTGAGTGTACTGTGATGGGCATACCAAGTGTCACCACCAATCTGTCAGGGTTTGGCTGTTTCATGGAGGAGCATGTCTCAGACCCTGCTGCCTATGGTAATACACACACAGACGCCTCAATGCTCCATCTTTTTCTTCTCAGGTCAGTGTTCCTTCAAACCTCTTTTCTGTCGTAGGTATCTACATCGTGGACCGTCGGTTCAAATCTGCTGAGGAGTCCTGCAATCAGCTGACCCAGTTCATGTTCAGTTTCTGCCAGCAGTCTCGACGTCAACGCATCATCCAGAGGAACCGAACCGAGAGGCTGTCAGACCTGCTGGACTGGAGATACTTAGGAAGGGTCTGTTTCTAACACACAGAGAAACAGTTTAACTGCAGGAGAGGCGTTGGTTTTATAATGACTTATCACTCACAAATACGTTCCAGTAGATGAGTGTAATGGTGTTTCCAAAAACAAAAAAAATATGACAAGCAGTTACAATCTCATTAGATTGTAACTGCTTGTCATATTTTTTTTGACTAGCTTGACGTTTCCTTTTCTCTGCTGGAGATGTGCAAGTGATCCACAGTTTAACTTTGTGTTATTGTTGCCAACAAATAAATCTCAAAAAGTCTTTTGGAGTGGGATTGTGTCAAGCAGCATTAATTAAATTAACAGTCCCTACAAAAAGTACCCCTGTGATTTTTTTTTTTTTTACTTCATTAGTTTTTTTTTTCCCGGATCAATCAACGATCAATAAAAATAAGAAAGAACTGATTGCATTAATATTCACCCTTTCAGTGAAAGAGTGTTTATCAGCTTGCTCTCTGTGTGGATCGCTCTCAGGCTGCACTTCTCCTCCATTCTTCCAGATAAACTGCTCCAGCTGTCAGATTTGTAGTTTAGTCCCTTGACATTGAGCATCTGTCTCTTTAAGAAGCTCCTACTCTTTCAGACTCTTCACCTTAAGAATGTTGTCACAACAATGCTCCTCCATTATCCCAGTTACAACCATTAGAAGTGATGGATGAGAAGTAGTTTGTAAGATGAGTTCAGAGAAAACCTGGTGGAACTCCTCCAGATGTTTTCTTAGTCTGGTGGAGCTGGGTGGGGAAGGCAGCTCCAAACAGCAAGCCCTTAGGTACCCCTGAATGGTTGCCATGGGAGATTCAAGGATTTCTCAAACATGCAAGACATACTCAAACCAAAACTGCATGATATTGATAATGAATAACATTATAACATGGTATAAAGTTTAAAAAAAAAGTCAATTTAACATAATACTCACTTTAAATAATTTTGTCATTATTTTTATAGAAACTGTGAACTGTTAAGAGAATAAAATCATTAACTTCTGGCTCATTATATTCTCTTGTGCTCCCGGATTCAATGATCCCATGCATGGAAACAAAAGCCACACAGAGATGACAGTTAGCGCTCCACGTCATACATTTTCAGAGTTTATTCTAACATTTAAAAGTATAAAATCACATTGACAACCAGAGACTTCAGACACACTAAAACAGACATTCATTTACCTGAGACAAATTGAAAAGAAGAAGAAAGAAAGAAAGAAAGAAAACCAAAGCCGTCTTTGGAGAAATTGCAAAGAGCAAAATCTGATTTGTTACTCCTTTGTACAAACTTTTATAGTAAAGGTGTATTCTTGTCTTTAATTTATTCAAATAAGGCGTATTTTTGCTCAGCCAACCAGGAGCTGTCTCGGACCCTCTTAAAAGTTAGAAACCACCTACAATTTGTTTTCAAGATCAAACACCAGGTGTCACCTTTATCTGAACAAAGTGGAAGCAGAGCTTCTCCTCCACTGGCCTGGACTCCTGCTGTTTTATGGCTTTTCACATATCAGTGTGAAGCTGGAACTTCTGTTTCTTTCCCACACAGACAAAGGGCAGATCAACAGATCTTAGCAAACAATCTACTGTAACTACAGGTAACACAAAGGTCAATAGGGCAGAATAAGTTATTAATCTGAAAACTATAATTAGGCTATTTCAATCAAGACATGTTGCTAAGTTTTGAAACTATCATATTTTAAATTTATTTTCTTAACAGAACCCAAAGGGTTTTTGGGGAAATTGTAAAATTTTGTTGATCATAATTGATTAGTAAAAGCAATAAATGATAAAACATCAAAGGGAGTAAGGACCTTGTACAGGGACTCTATAAAGATACAGTTACAGTGTTAACTTGATTTTTGTTTCAAAATGAAATTGAACAGCAAGAATTTTCAGTGTTTGATTAGCTGTGGTTATTTTTACTTTATAAAAAAAGCTAAGTAAAAAATAAACTAATACATGGACAGAGTAAAAAAACTACATATAAGATGTTTTGATGGACTTTTTTGGCATCTATCATTTCTTGTGACAGTTCTACACACACGCCCGTCATCTGGCACTTAGCAGAAGTTTCCCAGACAAATACAAGATGGACAACAAAGGCCCTCTAAAGGCAAGTAAAGAACTCCCATAAGGGAGTTGAAATGTTTCCCTTTTGTGTGGAGTTTCTCCAAAGAGCAGGAAAGAGTTCGTCTTGATTTAATAAGAGATTCTGAGGTAAGGTCAGCCATATTTGTTTCCTATTTAAAAAACTGCTCTGGGTAAAATGATCACATAAAAGTTGTAGATGGAAAGACTGCTAATGAAAAGGACATTCTGTGTTGTCTTCACAGACTGAGGGTTTCCGTTATCCTCGGCCAGCTTCAGTGCCTCCGTCTCCCTCTGCCTCCCTCCATTCCACCCCACACCACAGTGATGAGGAGGATGATGATGATGAGCCATACAATGAAGAAGAGGAGGCAGAGAGGGACCGGTTGAACATCAAGGCTCCTTTTATGCTGGGATCAGTGCCAGAAGGCAAGAAAAAGCAGCCAGGAGAGTCAGGGAATTAAAATAAATAATTTAAGTTCAGAATCGTTCCTGGTTCCACCGACTGCCCAACACATTCAATAAACTTAGAGATTAAATAACAACTATCATTTTACTTCTTTCACACAAATAACTTAGTTGTATCAGTCAGGATGCACAAACAAAAAGATTCTGTTCAAAATATTTCAGGAAATTATTGGATCTGTCTAAACTTTATTTCATAAACATACACAATGTCTTTGTTTTTTTTATCAGGCAAAAGCTATGAACTTCTGAAATTTAAACCTCTCTTTGACTCTTGCTGTTTCTCTATAGTTGGCTACATCAAACAAACCTACAGACCCTACAGAACCAGAACCAAACATGAAGAAGGGGAGCATTCAGTTTTCATGTTCCTCTAATCAGGAACTACCCTCCAGAAACACTAAGATCCTTTAACTCAAGGATAAAAACCCAAACGGCTCAGCTGCTTTTGACTGATAATACCTGGAACATTGATCCATATATCTGATGTACATTTCATGTCAACGATCCTTGATTTTGATTATGCTATTTGGAAAAATATGTTTGTTGGTTGTTTGCTGTTGCCAACATAATTAGTGTGTCATGTTTTGATCATGTAAAGCAGTGGCCCCCAGGCCCCGTCCTCAGGGCTCACAGAGGACATGTTTCAGATGCGTCATTCTCCAGCACAACTCAGTGTCCCCCTTTGCCTGCCTGTAAAAACCTGGTAATCACCCATTCATTCATGCCAGGTGTGCAGCAGCAGGTCGGTGCCCCATCAGGTTCTCAGAGCTCTGATGCAAACGACTTTGAACTGCATTGCTGCTGAAATGTGCTACACAAATAAACTTGACTTTTACACATTCACTGTTAATGGATGCAGATTGTATGAATGGGAAGTGGTTTTATTTCAAACATTTAAGTCAACCTCAGACCTAAAGTGCAATAATCCCCAAGTGTTTATTAAAATATCATTTTAAACACAGTGAGATAATTCATATTTACAATGCAGCTTTTTAACAGTGTTGCACCAAACACAAATACAAAAATGATGAAATATGATGATTATTGTTGATGTCAGAAGTATTCTCTCTTCCACACTGGAAAATACACCTCGTCTGGAGCTTCGTCAGCTAGGAGAAAAAAAAGAGACAAACATTATATCATAGAACATGAAAAAGCCTCAGCCAGTTCTGGAGAACAGAACAGCGAATAACTTATGAAACAACGTCAGAAAACAAGCGGTCAGACTGAGTGGTCACCTCCCTCTCTGGCTTGCTGCAGGATCTTGAGCAGCACTGTAGCTGCCTGGCCAACACTCAGCTTCTCTGTGTTTTGACTGCGGGTCTCTGAAGGAAACAAAAAACAAAAAGCACACACACATCAGAAGTCCTCTGAACAGCTGAGTTCTGATTTCAGGTCTGTGGTGGACCGTGAGAACTCTGACTATTCTCAAACTGTGAACACAACTTGCTAGAATGAACATTAATTTAGCTCCACTATGAACCAAATAAACATTGTTGTACCTAAGTGTAGCGTGTCATAGACATCTCCTTCCTTTCCATCCTCAGAGATGAACCTACGACCCTCTGACAAAAAGTATTACAAGTCAGTTTCATTTCGTTAAAAATGTATTTATTTTTTCCTTTAAATGTTGGCACAACAGTTTGGATCAAACATGGCCATCCCAAATACATTGTCCAGCTGTGTTAGTAAAAATAAACTATTCATTAAAATATTTGAGCTTGAATATTATGGCATAAAGTGGCTCATAAATCTTTCCTTGAACATTTTCACATTTCATCACATTATAACCACAGCCTTCAGTGCAGTTCAGTAGGGTTCTATGTGATAGATCAACACAAATATTGGAAAACTTATGAATGGTGGTGCTAGAGCTAGAGCAAAATGCAAACAGGAAATCAGGATAAGCATGTATAATGAAGGTATTATGCAAAATGGAAGTTTACAGTAACATAAGTTTAGTGTAACATAAGCTGCATATTATGTTACAATGTCATTCCGTCATCAAGCACATACTCAGTGTGTTGCATGACCTAATGGTTCTAAAGAGGATCCTGTATTTGAGGGGTTTTAATTGTATTTAATATTAAAGTATTGTTAACACCAGACCATTATGAATCATGCTATAGTTATATTTATTGTGTTCATGTAAAGTTTCCTGTCTGGCAAGAAAACTGACTCACCTCACTCTAACCAAATCTACCTGATGGTATAAACAGAACTGAGTGATGGATAAATGATAGATTGATAGATTGATTCAGTGAAGGCAGATAGTTAAGAAAACATGGAGGCTTAAATGTTTTTAAGCCTTTTTGTCTGCTAAAGAGAAGCAGACAAAAAGTATCCAATTTCCTTCTAAACTTACAAAGAATGGTGAATCAAAGCTAACAAAGAACAATAAACAGGCAATATTTAACGATAGATATTAGTGGTTACTATAGCAGACAGATGGTTGCAACAGTTACAATAGAAACAGTACTGGGAAGGTTTCAATCCTGTTGTTTCTATTGCCAACTCTTTTCCTTTTTCACGCTGAATGATTTCCTCTGATTACTTTGTGTGCATGTTCAGTCTGTGCTTTGAGCCTCACCCAGTCAGTGCAGCCCACCTAACAGTAACATAATCATGTCTTAAGAATGAACTTGATCACAAATGTATTTCTATACAGTTGTGTAAATAATTTGAATTAGCATTTTAAAAATGTGATCATTTTTTTTATTTTGTCTTGACATTTGGATTTTTTTCCCCAATCTTTAATTAGTTTTATCATTATTTTCTATTTACTGGATGTTGATTGACACCAGTGTCCTCATCACAGATCAGAGCTTCAGATCACTTCCTCTCACTGCTTGTTCTGGCAAACACAAACATCTTTCAAAAATATTTTCCCATTAGTCTGATAACATTACACACTTGTCAAATGACTCATTGAAGACCAGAAATGTGACAAAATGTGAAAAGGTTTCAATGATATGAATAAATGCGTACAATGATATAGTTTTAAAATAATATTAAACCCTAAATGTCAGTCATTAAAAGACCAAATACATACGTGTTCCTTTTAAGTACAACATCGCCTGTGGTGTCCAGTTTCTTCGTTGAAATGAGCCCTGAAGAAAAAACAAAGAAAGTTTTATCCAGTTTTTAATTTGGCAATTTAACACTTTTGTTCATTACAGTAAATCCTCCCAAAAAGAAACAGTTACTTTTGGCACGCTCCATGAATGTGAGATGAAGGATGCAAGCAACAAAAGGGTGAGCAGATTGGTTAACGTGAAGCCCCTCAGACCCTGTGGGATACAGAGACAAGTCAAAAAGAGAGCTGCAACCATCACCCTGCCAGCTTCTACAAAATTATTAAAAACTTGAATAAAGCCCTTGATTCATCCATATATGAATAAAGAATAGCTACACCATAAAAATGGTTAGATAAAATATTTGGATCTGAAAGCTCAGTGAAATATTTGAGGAAATTATAAGGTTGAGAGTCAATTTTCTTCTAACAATTTAAAACTGTTTTGTGTACCATTTTTGTACTCTGCAAATAATCATGGCAAAGGTTCCACTAAATGTTCCATTAAACTAGAATGTAAAATGAACATGGATATGAATATGTGTGTTTTCTTACCTTTATGGTGCCAGATGTCATGTTGGCTTGGTGTCCAGCTCAGAAACAGGATCAGGTAACTGCTACTGCTGGTTTTCTGTATTTATACCATGATGGGGAGCGACTCCTCTGTGCGCCACACTTCTTCATAATGCCAACACTAATAGGTCACGCCAGTATGATAAAACGGGGGCGGGTAGGAGAGTGAAAGAAGAGACTTGCGGATCAATTTCAATCATTCCGCTTCTTTCTGTGAGAGCTGTTAATGTTAACGTAAATGTTTTGCTGCAAGAAGTTGCCACAGGCTATTTCATGTCCTCCAAGTAATTTTCCTAAATTTTAAATTCTTAAAGCTGGTGAATAAAATCTGGATGATGTTCAGAAAAGCTAAAGTAATTCCTTCTTTTGCATCTTTGCTCGGTGTAGCTGAACAGAAGAAATTATGGGTTTTAAAAATCAAAACTTGTTCTGATAAAAACAATAACTCGGAGGCAAAAAAATAAATACAATACTGGGTTATTTCACTACCAGGAATGTGGTCCTGTATCTCAGAGGCCTCGTTTGTCCAGCTCCATCACAGATTACTTCAGTATTTGTAGGTGAAGGTTGCACCCCACAGTACTTTATGTTCAGTCATTCAGACAGTTTGAGGCTGTAAATTATCTTTTTTAAAAATGTTTAACTTTGAAGAGCTCCCCCTGGTGTCAGAGCTCCCTCGACTCCCTTTGTGGGTAGTTCGCTTTGTTTCCCCATCATTTGCATTTCGTATACAACTGAAATAATCTGATAGTATTCTGATTATAGTTCCACATACAAAACAGCAGTGGTTAACAATAATGTATCTGTAAAACCAGACCTACCCCCACCTGTTCCAGACCACCCACACCATCTAACTCAATGCATATAAAAAGATAACTATCCACAGGTTGACTCCTTGCTTTAACTCAGATCTCCATACTTTGAAGCAGAACACTAGGAAATCGAAAGAATGGTGCTCTTCATAAAGTAATTATGTAGTTTGGAAAAGTAGTGTAGTGCTGTATAAAAAACATGCTCGAATTATTGCTTTATTTAAATGCCACTTCTAAAACTTAGTTCAGCTGTCAAATATGGACATGGGTGCTATTGCATTTACATTTTATAAAGAAAAGTTTATGGAAAAGCTTTAATGGAGAACCAGTTTGGTTAAAGCAGCATAGATCATGTTGAGAGCAAGGCCAAGAATTACAACTGCACCATAAACCACCCTGTAGCCTTTACAGAAAACTAATGACTCAAAGGATACTGCTTATATTTTATTTAGGCAACAAAGGACCTCTTGACACAGTCATGTCAGCAGCACTACCTTCTGATCTCGTGTACACCATACCCACCACCAAAAAACAACTCCTCTCCTTAGCTGTACGTTTTCACATCAGCAGGAATTCTTTAGAGACCAGGCTCCAGCAGAATGATGCCAGTAATGTCCCTGATGAGGAAGTCATTCACTCAACATGGCCTGAAAATCTTTCAAAAGCCATTCAGAAAAAAAAACAAAACACATTTAGAACACTCCATAAGAGTGGCCACCTTGTTGTTCTGTACTTGCAGGACCTGTGGGTTTAACATCTCCGTGACGACAGCTCGGTCCAGCTGAGCCAGCATCAGACAAAAAGGCAAAAGAAAAAATATGGTTGACTACAGTAACTGTATGGATTCATCACAGCCATTTTTAACTTCCCAAATGGAAATGGCTTTGAGCATACACAGCACCATCTAGTTGGGAACAGTTTTTGGTTTTCATACATTTGATACACAGGTATGCTGCCTGACCAGTTCTGAAATGTAAGCTGTAAGCAAACCATGCTGGAGGAAGGTGGCCATCTAGCCTTCACCAGTTCAGTCCTGATAAAGCAAGAAGCCTGAAAACGTGCTGTACTTCCACGTGCTGCCATAGATGGCACCACGGTGCAGCCTGAGCCACACCTGGTCTCCCTGGAAAAGAGGCAAAATGGCATGGTTGCTGGCAGTCTCATGATCAGGGGCTCCATCATTGGCATACGCAGAGACCATCACCTCCTCGTTGCGCATGAGGTTAACATAGAGTGGGACGCTGATGGCCAGCTTCAGGATGTGAAAGATGAAAACGTACGTTCCGTTCGCAGGACAGGTGAACCGACCAATGTGGGTGTCGTACATCTCCCCCAGGTTGCTATGCAGTTGGTCGAACACAATGGGCTGGTCAAGGTTGCCGGGTGCAAAGTTGGCGGTGCGAGAGGCAGTGAAGGCCACACGCAGTGGCTGCGAGAGTGGGTAAAGCGGCATGGGGAGTAAGGCTGTAGGCGGATGGCTGTGTGGGGTCAGTGGGACCTCCACTGTCGACACAGATAAGGAATCCCCATGACCAGAGTCCACAACAGTAAAGGCTCCGTCCCGGTCTGGACTGCTCACCTGGGAAGAGTCACTCCAGGCTGCTGCTCAGAAACAAGTAAAAGATCATTTTAGACCTTGAGGACGTCAACATGTTGATGGCAACTTCAGATAAACAGCTGATCTTATATCATCTGATATTTCAGGTAATAGTGAGTCTTATGAAGCAACAGCCTTCATGAATATGGTAGCGTCAGTTTAACACAACACGTAGAGTTGTTTTTTATTTTTAAGTGATGAACAAATTGAGACTTTCTTGCAGATTGTGGAGGAAATATACACAAGTGATTATGAGCAAATTAGAATATTTCATTCATCAATTCCATTCAAAAGAGAACTAAAGATTCATTACAGTCATTGCTTTGCTACTTTCAATAGGGCCTCCAGCACATAAACATATCAGAAAATTCTATTGAAAACTCAATAAATGTCTCTTGCATAAATATTGTGAAGCCTACCCAATTATAGGAAGACAGCTGACCTGCCAAGTGTCACAGTCAGTGACACACCCCACACTGAGGATAGGATATAAAATGCCCTCTGACCTATCCCTGAAAAGGCTGGTTGCTGCAGCAACCATCCCTGAGAAGGTTACTTACAATTGTAGGGTAAAGTAACACATACAACTGAAACTAGAAGTTCACACAGACTGAAAAGAGAGACATTTCTTTCTCACTGTGAAGTTAAAATCACACCAAACTTTTGTTTTAAGTCAGTTAGAATTACCAAAATTATTTCTAAATGAGTGAAAACGCAGCAAAGAATTTTCTAAAGAGATGTTTTGTAGCTTTCAGAAGGGTATTCACATTTGTTCAGTATCAGGGATAATTGTGATTTAAACTGTATAACTTGGATCACATCTTTGAGTTTTCTTTCAACAGTTGAGTTCCACCAGTTCTGTCAGGAGGGATGGGTCAGAACTCCAGCAGTCAGATTTGTAGGCCTCCTGGCTGGAAGCACCTTTTCAGATCTGCCCACAACTTCTCCACAGGACTGAGGTCAGGGCTTTGTGATGCCCACAAAAACACCTTATGCCACTTTGTAACCACTCTGACTGTATGCGTAGAGTCATTGTCCATTCGGAAGGCTGGCGGGAAAAACCTGCAGGCCAGCCATCATTTTGACAAATTACAATTCACACACCTGACCGCTATGTGTAGTTGAAAATGTCTGCTCACCTGCATAGCGTGCATCAGAAAGGTAACTAAAAATCATTCACGAAAAGAAAAAAAAATTCCCCAGGAGTATCATCTCTGAACTGGACACCGAGCTAAACGCAGCTTTTAAGTGTTTAATGACTCTTTGCAGGAGTTTTCAGTTAATCAGCTGATTATGGTGTGGCACCATAAGTTTCCATTAATCATCTTTCTCACAGTATTCTAATTTTCTGTGACACTAAATTCTGTTTTTTTTTATTTTTTTTTTTTTTTATTAGCTGTAGACAAAATCATCAAAATTACAAGAAACAAAGGCTTGGAATACATCCCTCCATGATGATTCTAGAAGAGTTTCACTTGGAGATGACTGGCTAGACATATTGCATTTTTATACATCATAATTTTTGAGATGTAATTCAGCAGGTAGAGGGAGATCATGCTGGAATGAGGAATGGATTTTGCCTGAAGTTCTTACCAGAGCTGTGCCTTCCTCCTCCTCGCCTGTATACATGTTGATATCCTGAGTCCTGAGAAGAGAACAAATGCTTAGGGGGCGTTGAAGAAGATTTTAAGTTATAACATCTAATAAAGAAACTCTTTGGCTCGATCTCCTTCTGATTCCAGGTTCTCCCGGCGGGCCACGTGTAGCCACACAAAAACAACGAGTGCAGACGTCACAGAATTGCAGTTTAATCCAATAGAAGACAACGCATAAAATTACAACAGAAACTGCAGAACAACAGAGACATACATTCATTTACCTGACATAAATGGAAAGATGGATGAAAGAAAGAAAAGCAAAGACGTGCAAAGGTGTCTTTGGAGAATTGCGAGAGCAAATCTAATTTGTTACTTCTGTGTAGAAAGTTTTATAGTAAAAGACGTATTCTTATCTTTAATTTATTCAAATAAGGCGTATCTTTGCTCCTCCAACCAGGAGCTATCTCTGACCCTCTCTCTAAAGCCAGGAACTCCTGTTGTGTTTACAGCTTTTCACAGATGAGTATGAAAAGCTAGAACTTCTCCTGATTTTTTCCCACACAGACAAAAGGCAGTTCAAAAGATCTTAGCAAACCATCTGCTGTAACTACAGGTAACATAAAGATCAATAGGCCAGAATAATTTACTGATTTTAAAACTATAATTAGGCCATTTCAATCAAGACATGTTAAGTTTTAAAACTAGTATACTTTAAATTTATTTTCTTAGCAGGGGGGGAAAAATCCATGGAGAATGATCGACAATGTCAAACATCAACCTAAAATGTTTGCATGAATCTAAGGAGAATGGTTTTGTTTGCCCTCAGAATCAGTTGGATATGTCCTTCTGATTGGTCTAATAAGATGGATTATCTCTATACCCGTTTGGGATGCATTCCATCAGAGTTCATCTAGGATCACAAAGCTTAGATACTGACTTACTCTAGCTGGATAGAGAAGAGGAACAGACTCCCTGAGGTGAGCGGGAGGGATGTAGGATCCTCCTGAAAAGAAGAAATCAACCAGGGAAACCTCAGGAAAAATCATTTTAACTTTTAAAGAACAGTCATGTTTATTGCATTCCTTAATCAGAACAGATCATTGAGAAGTTAAACATGCAGGGTGGGGGAAAGAAAGGAAGTGAGCCGAGGCTGGATACCTCTGTGCCAACCAGAGGACCGGTGGTTATGAGCCAGTCCCTTGCCACCACGTGCCATACCTCTGACAGATCCTCTACTGTAGGACTGACTGCTTCGATTCAAACCTCCACCTGTCTGGCCAGGGGACAGGAACATCTGTCCACCGTTAACAGCCGAGTATTCTGACTGATACACTACGTGGAGAAACAAATTCCATGCAGTAACAAAGTGATGAATTTTGCCAATACTTTATAGGCTGCGTGAGTCTGCACATACCCATCTGAGGCTCATCATCTGGGGGTGCAAACTCCGGGGGTGTTTGGGTGCTGGCGGTGCTGTACTTGAGCCCGGAACAGACTGCAGTGTGGGATTTGAAGTGCAGTTCTCCATTTTGGGGTGGAGATGTGGCCACCTTGAAGACCTGCAGAAAATATGAAATTGACAAAAGAGGGCTGAGGAAATTGGTCAAGGTTTTCTGTGGGGCCCTAAGAAAAATTCAGTTTTGGGCTGAAATCAAAACTCAGATGATTAGATCATTCACACACCTGCTATAAACTTATTGCATCTCTGACAGTGCTGTTCTCTCTATATCCTTGTATCTTATAGAATATATTCATCAGTCTTCCAATTTTTCAGCACCCATTTTCAGAACTTTGGGAGATCAGTGATGAGCCAAAACCAGGCCTATCATGATCAATTTTGCTTGGCAACAAATTTTCCTAGACATTATTGCAGTAAACGATAATATTGTCATTTGAAACAATTGTTAATAGCATAAAATTTGCATAACAATGCAAATACACCCTCTCAGAGGCCAATAAACTAATTTCGAAAGAACACTAGAACTGGAAAACCTTTTAAATATAAAAAATTGTGAGTGGAGTTTAGAGGGTTTGCATTATGCACTGTTCACATTCTCATCCTCTGGTGATGGAGGTGGGGAGAAACCTGTATTGGTACATTTTAGGTGCAGATATTGTTTAGTTGCTACCGTTTTACAATGTAGCGGCTCCAAAGGGTTCAGTGGTTCACCATGGTCAGTCGGTTTGAATCCAAAATGATCCCTGACTGCAACCGTCACGTTTGGCTTCTAAACCTGCGTTTTCCTGGCTCACTCCTCCTCACCGAGCTTTATGCTACGCTCTGTGGTTGGAGACCAGGAACCTGGCAGGTAATTGAGGTAATGGTCACACAGTGGTGGGAGACATCGCTGCTCCCTCCCCTTCATTTCCTATGGCGTTTGAGTTCGTACACGTAGACGGGCACGAGGCCAATGATGCGACACAAGAAAGTTGAAAATAATTCAACTTTTGTCGCCGTCATCGCTACTGTGTACAGAGTTCATCTGAGGACTTTAACTCCCCGTGTACCGAGCTGTTACCAAGAAAACAAGAGTAACTGGAGTGAAGCTTTTGTCAGTAGAAAGAGAAAGACATGACAAAAAACAAGCAATATTATTGCCTTCATTTTATTATAAACTTCATTTTAATTTATCAGGTGATCAATTGATTTATCGTTTAATCGCAACAAGCCTAGCCAACACATGTAAAATCAATCTTATCCACCGATTTCATCTACCTCAATAAAGGTTTAAAATATCACCCACTGTCCTCTTCTGCTCTACAGTGAGAGGTTTGGCTGACAGACCAGCCCACCAGGTCATGTCTGCATGTTTGCAGTTAATAATCACTACAATTATTAACTGCAGCAACTCGGCCAATTTCTTGCTATATTTAGCGGCAAAGAAATTTGGCATCTTCCAAAATCGGAACTGGCAGATAAGGCATCTTAAAGATCCGCAATCAGTGATTGGCCTGAAAACTTCAAGTTTACGGGGCCCCCTAGTAACCCTGGAGCCCTAAGCAGCCATGTAATTTGCTTATGCCTTGGCCTGGCCCTGCTTCTCAGAACAAATGACTTCTCACAAAACTAGTGAACATGCCCAAAGTATAAAATGAAAAATGAGGTGTAAAATCATTGATCTTACAATATTGGGGCTTGGAAGAAGATGGCTTCATAGAAACAGAGCTTTGGTGAAAGGACAAAAGATGAAACGGAGGCAGATGAAGCTCACTGTAGCCTGGAGGATGCAAGTCTGACCCCTGAACTTAAGGTCACAGTACAAAGTGTGATAGAAAAGGATTAAAGCCTACATTTGTCTCATTTCAAAGATGCTTTAAATAAATAAAAAAAAGAGAGAGAGAGAGAGAGAGAGAGAGAACAGCGAAAACTTAAAAGTCTTTTCAGGTTTTCATATTTTGAGGGACGGAGAGACTATAAATCTCTTGTAAAGTTGTATTAAATTATTCTAGACCATCATTAAAGCCAAAACCATCCTCAATTTGTTCTCTGTAAACCTCATCACCAGGAATAATATGTGTCTATATATATATATATATATATGTGTCTATATATTAGTATATGTGTGTGTGTGTGTGTGTGCGCGAATAACTCCAAAGTCTCAGAGTGATGAAAAAGGGACCTCCAGAGTGCAGGACAGTGAATCAGTCAGTGAATCAGACTCAGCAGCAACTGATGAAATGGAATAGAAATATCCTTTATTGTCCCAGAGTGGGGAAATTTTAGTGTTACAGCAGAATCAGGGTATGTAGGTTCAAAAGTCTTAGAGATATACGACAGAGGTTAGTGGATTAAGTTGTGAAAAACTTACAGAGTGAAACTGAGGCGTAGTGAGAGCTCGCCTCATGGGAGGAGTAGAGAAAGAGTCTCCTTGAGGTGGAGTGGAGGTGTTGGATCTCAGCCCGTTACAGGGAGACTGCTTTCCTGACTCGGTTCCTGGAGTCTGAGAAAGATTCAATGTGTTGGTGTTCATTTATTAATAAATAATGCTTTAGAGTCATTTTCTGTCAACTTGACCTAAGAAGTCTACTTTACACATGGACAGTTCTTCTCTTCCTGGTCTGCAATGGTAGCCTCCACATGGAAAAGTGGTGGTGAGGAATACCCCTTTCTGTCAGCCAGCTTTAGTGACTCCTACAACAAGACGACGATGTAACCAGAGTAAAAGAAGAAAATTCTGAGCCAGTTTGGTGTAAAAGCATTGGAACTTACTTGGGAGTGGTTGTTTGAGGAAGGCTCCAGGGCTCTAGTCTCCACATTTGGATCCCCAATTGTCACACTGGCTTTGTGCTCCTTCAGCCTGGGAGGTAGTGGGGTAGACTGAATGTGGAAAACCAAGAAATTAAAATTATTCTATAACATATGGATAATTACAGAAGAACAGGGCACACACTAGAGTGCCCTGTTATACAAATTAGAGTGACCAACACATTAATAATACAAATAAGAAAATACAATCTTACATGCATTGTTTTGGCCAGGATATCAGAAGGGCTTCTCAAGCATCCCTGGGCTGGTTGTTGGAAAAAATTAAAGAACAGAATAGGTTCAAATGATAAAAAGATGTCATCAATTTCAGCCCTAGCGATCAACACTATGGTTCCTCATCTTAATAGATTCTGGTCCTGCTCACTTTGAATTGCCCGTCTAAGAAAAATAAAATACAGTGTCAAATAAGACCGATCTATCCTAATTGTGATACACCAGATATTGAAAACAGTTGAGTAAACTGTAGCAGCAGGTGGTTTTACAGACAAAACTTAAGATCACAAGGACTGTGGGAGGATAATAACCTGGCAGCTGGACTGTTGACTCCAAGAGAAGAACTACCAGAATACTACCATGTTTCTTCTTAAACTACCAGACAAAGACTCCATGAGGATGATACGAGGGTCTGACATCCACCCAAACAGTTCCCCTACATCATCATAAGTCGAAATATACCATTTATGCCCACAAAGAATGTATGCAAGCTTCTGACCACAACAAAACCTAAGCACAGCACATTGCTACTATGGCATTTTTAATCATTAACCACCCATAAATGTGATTAAATCAGTGTGAAAAATGACAAAAACAACCACAAAACTGACTGGCTGTGTTTCTGTTACCTAGAGGAGAAAGTGCTCCAGATGAGCGCCTATTTAGCTTGGGAGTACCGTTGGTCACAGAGGTCTCACCATCTAGGAGGGAGTCCTGTAAACAACAGCTGGTTTATTTACCAGTGAATGATGAGACACCAGACCCAACAGGTCAGATGATCTGAAGGGAGTTAAAGCAATCTGGATTCTATCACACCTCAGCAGGACCGCAGGCTGACGGTCACTTTGCCATGGCGCATTGATAAACATGAACATTATTTTCAGAAGCTTGATATTAGTGTTTAAATTATCCTTTTTATAATCGGTATATAAAATTTACATTTTCTGAGACACTGCATTTTGGATGCTCATTTTCAGCCAAGTGTAAGAATCTATATAAAAACAGAAAGATTCACCTTTATGAAATTAATGACCAAACATCTAAACATTTTTCAGATGTTTTTTAGGATGTTCTGGTATATGCATCTCTTTAACAGGTGCTATGATGAAGAGGCATTCACTTCAGTTCATTTATCACTCAACTTGCTGATGCTAATATGTAGTTTTAAACTCCAGCAGGCTGACTTAATGTGGCCCAACTCAATGCTATAGTGATCAGTTTGATATACTCAGGTTCCAACAAAATCTTCCCTCTCCTCTGGGTAATTTTGGTCATTTCACATATTACCAGTAAAACAATTACTAGTATTATTCTCAAACTAGAGTACTGATGTTCTTTATGTTTACATGTTCAGAGACCAGTACACTGTGTGCATGATACATTCATTAGAGCTATAAACAAGTTCCAGTTTCTGCAGCTGCAGTTTCCTGAACTGTTCAGGAAACTGTTCAGTTGGAGGTTTTCATCTTGTTCTGTCAAGATGAACATCTGCTCACCTTCATTGGGAAACAGGAAAATGAATTATCCCAACTCATTAGATTTACACACAGTTAAAGACCACCTGCATGAAAGTGAAGGAGCCATGGATCTTAGTCATGAGGTCCTCAAGGTGCTGCTTCCGCAGTACGGGGTCTTTGGGTAAGGCAGAGGGGGAGCTGAAAACTTCCACCAGTAAATTCATTTGGTTGGGCTATAGGGAACCAGAAATAGTCTCACAGCAGAGAAGCATGGAGAAAGTTCTTCAGTCAGTTAGATGTTACACACTCACCAACTTGGCATTTTTCTCTCCTTTGGTTTTCTTCTCTTTTCTCTGGAGATAATTTTATAAAGTCGCATAATCATTAGCAAACAACATTTTAGGTGAACTTTAGATATAGAAATTGAAAGAGTCATTTATTTTGTAAGTTGAATCTATTCTGGACATGTTCAAGCTCACCTGTTTGCTTTCAGTAGAGCGTTTTTTAGAGGGGACTTGGACAACCTTAGGTATGAAAGTGGCGGCCCCTTTCCATGGTTTGTTAACTGCAATTTGGGGTGACAGAGGTCCATCTGCGAATTCTGAATCCCAGCTATCTGGAGGCTCCTGCTCCCTCACAGCCTGAAAATCCTCCTTCCAGTTCTGACTGTTCAAAATCTCCAAATCAGTCAGGTAGAGCTTGTTGAAAAGCTGAGGTAAACCCAATAGGTAAGCAGGTTTTTGAGTATAACTGCAGTCACAGAAAACTACACAGGTGAAAAGAGAATGAATGTTTTTACCTCCTTTGAATTTTCTTTAGGCATCGACTTTAAGGCTGACAGCAGGGCACAAAAGAAAAAAAATCATGATTGCAATTTTCCATTTTTGTATGCATAAATGTCAGAAGCAAAAATACAAGATAACTGGACATCTTGTTTCATGAAGAGGTCAAAGGTCTTTGAGTGGAACTGAACAGGAAGGCAATGATCAGGCTTAATTACAGCTACTTCATACCTCAACTGCAAGTATGCCAAGAAGCAGAAAAAGAACACAGACATGTGAAAGTGAAGTATCTACACCCAAAGTGGGTCCTGGAGGGCCGGCATCCTGCAAGTTCTAGTTCTCTCCCTGGTTTAACACACCTGGATCAAATGATGGCTCAGTAGAAGTCCTGAGAAGAACATTGACCTGCTGAGAAGGTTGTTTCTACCACCAGGGAGAGAACTAGAACATGCAGGATGCTGGCCCTCCAGGACCCACTTTGGGCACCTAAAGTATACTGGGTTCCCTTTATGCATACACATACATACATACATACATACATACATACATGTACACACACACCTCTCTTTGTTCCCTCACCTTTTGTATTATTCAAAATTTTGTTGACCTGTTAGTTTTTCAGTCTCCTTGGTCTACTATATTTTCTGGAATAGTCTTCCAGATCCTATGCATTTAAAAGTAAACCATTTTTAATCCTATAAAACACTTTTTGTTGTAGAAATCTGCATAAAAAGCAGACAAAGTTTGACAACAAGGCAAACCAAAAAAAAAAAATCCAGCTCCAATAGCTTTATGAAATCTGAACATACCTGGTTAGAGGCAAATATGGGCCCCGAGTTTCTAAAAATGTTGAAGTCCACTTCCTGGTTCAACATTTATGCAACCATGATCTTACCACTCGGGTTGGCTGAAGTCGGAGACAACTCTGGAGCCTTGGTGGGTGGAGGTGGGAGACAACTGAAGAAATTGTACTTCAACAGTCTGATGAGCTCATCTTTCAGCAGCTTATCTGAAGTAACACAGACAGGTTACCAAAGGCATACCAAAATTTTCAAAAAGTTATGATTTTAAAACATTAAAAAGCTTCTAGCATAGTGAGCCAATGATTTAATTCTATAAATATCACAGCATGGTAACTTTGGTTGAGAGTGCCACCTGTCGCTCTCCACAGGGCAACAATGTTTGAAAACTACATTTGAAATGCCACTTACAGCAAAAACATGATTTATCCATCAGTGAACCTGCCTAATCCTTGTAGGGTAGTAGTGTGTGGACTAGTGCACATCCCCAGCTGATGCAGCTGGTGCAAGATGCAGAATAGACTCTGGACACATCACCAGTCCACACCAGTGGACAACAACCAAAACACTACTCCAGGTATGTTTTTTATTAATATTACAGTTCTATTCCTGAGCTGTCCACCAGAAATCCTGCCAAGTCTGGTGGTCAGTGCAGTTCACCAGCAGCCCACAGTGTTTTTGTTAAGTAAAGAAAAGTTAAGGTACAAATTCAGAGGTGCACGAGTAGGCATCATAATTTTTAAATAATATCATGTGAAGCCAATGGGCAGGTGTAAGCACAGTTGGTGAGCATGCCCTCATGCCTAGTTCAATGCATCAGTTACAAACTGATCTTAGTCTTTCCCATTACTGTTCCTGATGTGCAAAAAACAATAGATGGAAAAAAAACAACAACAACAAAAAAAAACCTAAGCCTGGTTTGGGGAGTTGGGGGCAAAGCCTGGTGGACAACCAGGCTTATAATATAAAGAGAGATACCCTGGATTAACATCATAATATGATGTAATGCTCAAAGTCATTTACATCCCTCACTGCCTCTTAGGAAAATGCAAACTTCATGCAGTAGATCATGTTCTCTCAGAAGTTTTTCTTCTTTCTTTTCTGATTAAGGAGACACCAGTCAGCTCATTCCTCTCCAGACATTTATTAGATGCATCTACACAGGATTACATGGTGGGTCTAAAGTCATGATGCAATTTCTTATCATTCAAGACAAGAGTGACTGCACCTTATAATCAGACAGATGCAGGCGGACTGTGTATCTGATTGCGTGCATTCAGGGTCAAGATAACCCAAGATCATCCCTAACCCTAACCCAACAGTAAAATCAAACTTCAATAAGATCAACGAGATTGTGCTTTAATGTTTTGTGTCATGAAACCTTGCCTTAAATCCAATTCCTTTTTGGAATTAATCAAGAAAAAACAAAAGCAAAAAAAAAAAAGGGCAAGAAAACAGAAAAACAAGCCTCCCGAAAAAAGGGGAAAATAAAAACTTCCGCAAGCCGGAAAACTTTAAAAAAAGGAAGTCTAAACATTTTGAGTAATTGAATAAGACCCAATGCAAAATACTTGTATTAATATTGTTTTAATGCCAAATTATAGAAGGTAAATTAAACCTGGGCGAATTCCAAGAGCCTGTTGTGAAAAAGAGGAGAGCGACTGTTAACGAGCGTGGTCAGTGGGAGCCAATTTAAGCTCCGGTTGCTAATAAGTTAGTTTATGGAATGAAGTGAGATGGGACAATTGGTCAAAGGTCATTAATCCCAGATGACTCTCCTCTCATAAATCCAGCTAAGAAGCTTCTCCCCGAATTCTGCTGTGGGCTATAGCTGGATCAGGTATCGACTCTCCTACCAAGAAAAGTACTTGCAACGACGACAGGGATGTTTGTGCAGAGCAACCTTCTCCACCAGTTCCAGCTGCACCACAGGTGAACATAACTCTGGTCTACATCATAGAAAGCTGATTCCGTCATGTCCTGACCCATAAAATTTTGTAGACATGAAGTCATCATCCTTCCACAGCCCCTCCTTCTGAATTATAAAAATTATCTTTAACATGGGATCATGAGTTGAAACATCAAGTACGCCATTTAAAGTCTGGTTATTCTACGAAAGCAAAACAAGTGTACCTTAACACAAATCTCAAAAGCCTTTTCCCCAGACATAATTATCTGTCGTAGTACAACTCACATGTGGATCCAGCCACAGGTTTGTCTTTTCCATCCAGAAGGTCTATGTAGACTAGGGCAGCTTGGTCCATCTGCTCCGCCAAGCTGCAGCACAAAGCAAAGAGGAGCTATAAGATGTCAACAGGTGGCATTTCAGATAGTTTACACTTTTCTGCAAAACCAACCTATGGGGGAAGCTACTCTATATTTGAAATTGTTTGAAACATGAATTACAGAAAATGTTTTCCTTTCAGCTGCAAGAACTAAGCAGCTTGAAGATTTGGGGGGGGGAGTGGGAGGGAGGCCCACATTCACAACTACTAAAATCTATTTTGTGACAAATACAAGGAGCTGTATTAAGAAGTCAATACTCCGTGCTGTGTCACATACACAGCTCCCAATCATCTAGAATAAAACTGGAATAATTACTTCCAGAATCTTGGCTGTCAGGCTGAAACAAGAGTTATTTTGGTCAACAACAATAATGTTCTGTGTTGTTTTGCCTTCTTGAGGGGTCAACCACAGGCCGACAAACTTTTCAACCTATACAGTTGAAAAGTACCTGCAACTACACTAAATTAAGGACATTCTTTGATCATTTTTGTAGTATGGCTGTGGTTGTTCAAAATAGTGAGTATAGAAAATGAAAAGCCATGTCTAAGAGTGGCACCTCACCTCATTCTGCCATCCCTTTTGACCCCCACCATAGCAGCAAGCTGGTCCAGGCTGTGCAGCTGGTGAGCTGGGATGTAGGGTGCATGATTGCATCCTGCCATGACGTCTTTCCTTATGTGCTCCTGCTGTAGGCCACCAAGAAGGTGTTGAAACTGAAGCACCAGGGCCAGATGCCTCCTCTCAGTCTCCATCTTTGCAATTTGTTCCTTTTTAACCACCTTCCTCTGGGTCTTCAGCAACTGCAGGCAAGATGTTCACTCATTGTCCAGGAACAACAGAAGAAAATGGCTTTTGGGCTAATTCTGGCGCATTTACAGAAATGTTAATGTGCATGGTCGATACCAAAGAAATTAAACTCTACAGAAGAATTCTCAATGTCAATACTATTCATATTCATCTCATTTTTCCCCAAAACTCAATAATGGTTAGGTTTTCTTTTAGTGGGGGTGGGGGACATATTATGCATTCAGGCACATTGTGCTATAAAATGGTACCATCAAGTAGCTATGTTACCTTCAGTTATAAAAATGATGTATATATCAGAAACATCTTAAAAGAAACTTGATTTCACAACTGTATCCAATGTTTTGATTTTGGCTTCTGTTTCTTTAATAACATCATGGAGAGACTCCCCATTCAGTACATCATAACAAAGTTGTAGTTGTTATGACAATTCTGTTGCAACAGTGTTGTAGTTCATATGATAAGCTCAGCAGACATGCAGTTCCACCAGGTGTTTGTTAAGTGCAGCCCCCACAGGGTGGAGCTTGGCTGGGGACTGATGCTCTAAGGTGGAGTTTTGGAACCAGCAGGGTTGTTTGCCCTGGGCGCCAAAACAGGATAGGATTTCCTTTGCAAACATGTAAGCAATTAACTTAAAGTGCAACTAACCCACCTCTTGCTCGCCGACAGGTGGAGATAGGCAGCAGCACTCCTCCCGACCCCAATGAGATAACAGCGTAAGAAAATGGATGGATGGATGGATGGATGGATGGATGGATGGATGGATCTAACCCTCCTTTGAAAGCATAACCTGACAAATCTGATATATATTTTTTTAATTCAGCAAAGTGGACGGAGCCAAGGCTGAATGTGGGGATGAGAGAGGGGTAAGTAGGCCTGTGATCAGGACAAAAGAAGCACTGAGTCACCTTATCTACTTTGTTGCTATATTTATCAATTTTTCAGAATCCTAGTGACTTTTTTAAAACAGCAGCTAGTGATAAATCTAGAAACTGTATTGTTGGTGACAACGCTCTGCAGCTCAGCTTCAGCCTGTCTGTCTGTCCTGAGCTAGCAGCGAGAGTGGCCATTATCCTCCATTATTAGCCTCCATTAGCTTCTCCTCCTGCCTCAGTCTGACAGTCAGCAGTTCAACACCAAACCTTCACCAACAGTCAGAGCAGAGCAGACCCATTCCACTCTGTGTCCACATTGCAAATACTTGTAAAGCTGAGTAAAGCTATGTCATGTCGCTATTCGCCATAGTGACACTTGCTACAGCTCTTGACTTACCACAAGGCAGGCGGCAGAGGGAGAGAGAGGGATTGGGAGGGGATTGTACTGTACTGCTGCAACAAGAGGAATATTCAACTGCCCAAAAACAGTTTGACCCATGAGCCCAGTAGTAAAACAGTTTTAAGCTAAATAATGTCAAACTAAAATGATTGCACAAAAATGTAAAAAAAAATTGCACAGAAACAAAAATAAAACCTTACACAAGCTATTTAGTTTATCAGCCAAAAAAGTTGATTTGGGAGTAAGTTTCACTTCAAAGCTGCAGTATGTAATTTTTATAAAAATGTTTTGTTAAAACTGTCACCATGTCAGGACAGTTTGTTATGAGACAGATTATCTATCTGAAAAGATTGCTCTCCTCCACCTTCTCCCTGAGTCACTATTGCCATCTGAAGAAACGCACCACTCCAACCAGAAACAACCAATCAGAGTCAGGAGGAGGGTCTTAGCGCTGTCAATCACCCTTGTGAAACAACTTACTTTTCCAGAAAAACCACATGTCCAACATCATTGGTGGCTATGCTAACTAGCCTGAGCAGTCATAATAAGATCTGCTGATGGGGAAAAGCTGCAGCGGTAGCAGAAAACAAGAATAAAGGGATGGAGGAGCAATGCCACACAAGACTGATTGACAGGGCTTTGTCTCGCCTCCTGGCTCTGATTGGTTGTTTCTAGTTAACCCTGGGAGGAGTAAGAGCAGCAGTGTATCCTAAACACATACATTTTCTCACAATTTATGTTTCAGACCATACTGCCATAACAGTGGCAATAGCAACAAAGGTGTCAAAAAATATTTTTCATACAAATTACATGCATATCAATATATTGAAATTCATGGTGGAATGTCAAAGTGTTAATTTATCAAGTTCATGAGATACAAAAGTAGCTCCCCAACACCCTGGAACTGAGCAAACATAAAAACACTTACATTCTGGGTAAGACCATCCAAGGTTTTGTGCAGCTCCCGTGCAAACTCCAGGTTATGGAGCACCTCGTCATACTTCTCTACAGCAACCTACAGTATACTCATCTGAATACATGGAAATAAGAACTTGCAATTTTTTCAATTTCCTATTTGCTTAGCAACTTGGTCTCACCATCTGATCTTTGTTGAGCACCTCTCCCAGGCTCAGCCTCTTCTGGTAGTCCTTCAGCTTCAGCTGAGGATAAATAAGATGCATGATGAACAGTGCAGGAGACCCCTTTCACCTACTACACAGCAAAGACACTTTACCTTCTTTTTCTCCAAGTTACGGACTTTGTGCTTCAGGCAGATGAGGCCATCTTCTATGTATGTTTCATAGCCATGGTAGGCTGTGGACATCTCCAGACTGACCAGAGGGCTGGTCAGCCCCTCTGGCAGGTTCTCCACCTTCGGGCTACTGATAGTATCCAGCTGCTCCCCCTGCCTGTCCTCCCCATCAGCAGAGTCCTGGGTCACAGCCAGGGTATGGGATGGAGACAGCTGCACCATGATGAGAACTCCTGGAAGAGGAGGAACAGGGTAACAGAAGGAGGAATGAGGAGCTACTGGTCTCAACCCGGGGAGGCTGAGCGCAGTCTGGGCGGCTGCCAGAGCAGTGACGGTGCATTTACAGACACTACAGAACCGCAGAGAATAGGAGCTCAGAACCTAACAAAATACACAGAAATGCGGTAAAAACTGTCTTTCTATCCAGCTGACTCTCCTGGCGGCTGGCTCAGATTCATGCCGTCAGAAAGAGGAAATTAGGTAATCGGTGAAGCAATTAAAACTCCATTTGGGACCAACTATGCTTGGCTGCTGTCAGCTTTCATGTGAACTTCTTTAGATATTCCACACATCAAGCGCGAGGTAAACTTTCTCCACATGCTTTGATCATAGCACGTCACAGTTTCCGGAGGAAGCTAGGCTAATTAAGAACATAAAACAAACAACCGCACCTCGCGCCTGTCCGCTCCGTCAGAGACGCCGCTTCAACTACACTCCCACAGGGATGTTTGGGAACACGGAGGTCATACCGTGCCGGCCCATACCTTTATATACTCTGCCAAAGGCGGCAGCATCCACCCGGAACACATCCGGTTCAAGCACCTGATTCTCTGGAAACTTCAAGTTGATTGTCCCCTTAAAGGTAACACGTTCATAATGGAAAGCACATTAAAAGCCCTGCTTTTGGGGAGCAAAACTCATAATCTGAAAAGTGAGATAGAAAGCACATTATTCCAATTCCAATTAAATGCACAAATTCCCACTACAATCGAATAATGCAAATAAATGCGAATAAAGAGCACAAAAAGAGGATCAAAGATGGGAATTTAAAAGAGGAAGTGACCATGTATCTCCAGGTTTACACTGAGCAACAAAAATAGTTCATCTCCCACAAGGAAGTATTTTACATTGTCTTACAAGAGACAATAATATATGCTTTGAACACTTTGTCATATTACAATCATAAAATGTTTTTTTTTTCTGATAGACTACGTTATCCCATAACTGTGAAATTAAAGACAATCATCAATTATTTTCAAAATCTTTTACAGATACAGATCTAAAGAAAGTCAATGTGTGGGTGCCCTTGAGTGAATTAGAATACAGATAGTAAAAGTAAAAATTGCTGCTAACATTAAATATGCGCTCAAGGCTCTTGTAGTGAATATATATTTATATAAAAGCTACTCTTTGACCCAGCCGTCTCTCTCCTTGGCAGAAGGTGGATCTTCATTTCAAGCTCAGGTCCTCTACCAGAGTCCTGGGAGCTTGAGGGATTTTTGCAGTATCCTAGCTATTCCTAGGAGTGAAATCTTTTGAAATATTGCAATAATTAATCTTTGATGATCGCACTGATGTTCGCCAGACCACTGCTCCTTCTGTGCGTTTTGTAGCCTGTGGATAGTGGATTTGGAGTGGAATCCACCATGTGTGGTGAAGAGCTTTCATGTTTTAACCTTAGTGGTCTGAATTGCTTCCCTTGGTGAACTTTTAACCCCATTAGAGTTGCTGATTACCGGCAAAGCATAGCTGTTGATTGCCTGGACACTGAGCTGACTTATCAGAACTTGCTTTACTCATTTATTTAGCTGTTGCTGCCAAATAAATAGTTACTTGAATACTTGAGTAACCTTTCCACCAAATATTTTTTACTTTTTTTTTTACTCTTACTTGAGTACATTCTTGGATGGATACTTCTTGCTTTTACCTGATTAAAATATGTTGACGTAGTGCCTGTCTTAGTTTTTCACGTTTTTTGACTCCTTTACACCCCTCTACTGGATATGAAATATCCAGTAGAGATATGAAATCTCTACTGGATAGAGATTTCCAGTAGAGATACCGCGTTTCAATACGCGGTATTGTAACGCGTTACAATACCGCAATTCTTTCCTTGAGGTCTATTTTCATAGTGTTCCCATTCCTGAATTTTTATTTCCTTTATCTTTTTTTAATTATTATAATCTGCTGTTTTGGATTCAGTTATGGTCTTACCATAATTTGTTCAGTCCCTTCTATAAATAATTGTGCAAAAGGCCTTGCCATGTAGCTTGTCTATGCATTAACTTTCATAGTTTATTCTTGCATTTTGCTCACTGTACATTTCTACTTAGTTTTTTTTTTTTTTAGCCTAGTCCTCTAGTGTTTGCCTTTCTTGGTTTATTATGTCTTGTTCAGTTTCTCACTTTGGTTGCCTCATATTTTTATTGTATTCATGGACACCAGTATAACTTTGTGATATTACCTGCAATGTCTCATCATCCTCATGTGTTTCAACTGATCTGCCACTTAAGTTGTTGTTACCATACCATACCATACCATACCATACCAACTTTATTTATAAAGCACTTTAAAACAACCACAGCTGATACAAAGTGCTGTACATTAAAACACAACATAACAATTAAAAAATAAAAACATTCCATTCTGTGTCCCGTTTTCTTGTTCCTGAGTTTAGTCCTTCCTTGTGCAAGAAGAGCACACTAGTTCCAGGTTGAGTGTGAGCACGCATTCTCTCCTCCCCCATCAACATGCTCCCAGTAGATACAGTATATTGATGGGGAAACACAGACAGATGTAACGAGTTACAATACCGCAAAAGGTCCAGTTACGCCCTGAACATGGTAACATTCAGCATACTAAACAAGAGGTTTAGTATGCTGTGGGGTACTAAACCTCTTGCTCAGTTTTGCCATCCCATCTTCTGCATCTGCAGCAAGCCTTCCTGCACTTCAGGGCTGTTCAGATCCTAATGTGCAAAGGACAGTTTATTATTACACTGCCTGGCCAAAAAAAGTCGCAACCAAAATTAAAAGGTCACACATTGTACTATTTTGTGGACTGCCTTTAGCTGTGAATATGCATTGTTTTGATGAGCTTCTGCAATGTCACAAGATTTAGTTCCAATCAGTGGGTACAGATAGCTTCTGACTGAAAACAACAGATCATATTCGGAGAGATGTAAAACTAAAAATACCTTCTACATTTAGTGTTAAGAACAAGTATTATTCTTGCTGTAGAACCTTTGTCACTAAACTGTCAATGTTTGATGTTTTGAGGCATGAACAAAACATTTATTACTTTGTTAAACGCCTCAGTAAGTTCCACTATAAGGATTGTTCTTTTTTTTTTCTTTTTTGCCTTTTTAACAAAATATAAAATATTAAGGCACTTGGTAAGGCATACTTTATTAGCATAAAGTAGCATGTATGGAAACACTGAAAATTTTTCACTGAAATATAGTCTAATTTCACACCATTTACAAAGTACGTACAAATATTATTGAAATGTATTTAAGATTTATTGAGGTTTACTAAAATATACATAGAACCCATTTGTAAATATTACCAAAAGTACAACTTCACTAAAGTATTGTTTGTATATTTTTGTAATATATTTTTAAAATGTACACTTGTATATAAACATTTATACAAATACATGCAAAGTGCATTTTTAAAATGATTATCCGAAGTATAATGTTAGTTTTATATTCTATTAGAATTTAAAGTATATTTTAGAAAAAATATACTTTTAGAAATGTACTTTACATTTTTAGTATAATCTTAAGTATATCCACTTTAGTAAGTTATTAAACTTACTAAAAATGTACTATAGAAAAATACAGCATATTTAAAATATATTTAAGTATGCCATTTTTTAAAACCCCAACAGACCGGACCCCAGTTGGCATAGCTGTAGTTCTACTGCAGCTAAAGAGGATACCAAACACAAAACTAGACCATATTAATGTATATTAGACTCAACACAAAAACTACCACACCATGTTCCATTTTTAAGACTGTAATTTTAATAGTGTGATTTCTTTTTTTTTTTTTTTGTAGCCCCTACCCCTACAAGGAGGTAGGGGCTTACATTTGGTCCACATTTCTTACCAGTTGGTGGTAGTACTGTCCCATTAATCAAGTAGATCAACCAGTCTCTTGAAGAGCATCACACTTAACAATGAGGTCCACCCATACATTGGAACAGGGTCAACCACACCTCTCAAAGTTAATAAATGCTGTCATTCCAAGCCAAGACTCCTTGACAGAACCATTTAGCGAAGACAGGAGCTCTGAGAGGACTGAGAAAAGTTGAAAATACAGACCCTGATATATGACTGCATTGCAGAGGAAGAGGATAACTTGGAAACGACCCAATCACAGGTTGATTTTCTCCATACCAGTCCTAACGTATCAAAAACAAAAGCAGCAAGTGCAGATATTGATTGCCCAGTACACAAACAGACTGCTTAGTCGGACTTCATTTCTCAGCAAAAACCTTTACTCTCCTCCAGGTTTCAGTTACTTTGCTTTGCTGTATTTAACTGTGGAAAAAAAAGAATAGAGAAATAAAACCTTCATGCCAGCTTACCCTGTGGTGAAATACAAACAGCAGTGATACAGCTCCGAAGGCATATAAAGTTTAAGTTTGAAGTCAACGCTACACTTGAGGAAAAGAACAAAACTCAGTGTAGGTGAGCAGTCAGGATTTAAGTCAAATGTTCAGTACAACATGAGGTTGATAAAACACTCAGATGTGGCATTTCAAATTTACATTTGTCCCAAAAAAACAATGAGATGCAATACTGGAAGTAAGACAGTAAGATATATTTATAACATCTAGAATGTGATACTTTATACATATTTTACTGTTTAATAGAATTATGAATAAAATGTAAATGAACAAATGGAATTGTGCTCAGTGATCATCATAACCTGGGAAAAACCATTGGCCTCTGAGCTGCTGACAAACCATCTAGCGAGGATGTCTGATGGCATTTGCCCTCTTGTGTTTTTTCTCCCTGCGCAGAGGGACATGCTGATCTTTCCAGGTTCTAAACACTTTTCTCCTTGCATGGCTGGCGACTTGCATTGACTGAACAGGAGCTGAAGATGACGGAAACATTCCAGGAGTGAAGCGATGATCCATCGCAGAGGAGGGAGACGGTGAAGCATGCATGATGCGTCTATGGGAGTTCCTGTGGGCTTCTACATGAGTTCTAGTGGGGATGGAGGCAGGTTTGTCAGGTTGCTCTCTAATCCCATCCCCCTCTGTAAATGAAGACTTTGCCATTGACATGGATTCACGTGGTCCTTGCCTGGGGTCTCTGGGTACCCTGACGAGTGTAGCCGGCTCACCAGATTTAGATTCTTTAAAAATCATGCGATCAATTATGTATACGTTTTTAGTGACTTCTGCCTCTGATAAAAGTCTGGGATGGCTAAAGGCTGTTCTCTGTTTTTTCCTTTCAGGAACCAAAACATTTACAAATGTATTTGAGAAGTCGTCACTGTCCTCTGCTTCCACTGAGATAACCTCTCTTGTCGGATCTTCACTGTCAGACTGTTGGCAACTCACTCTTGACCTACTGCTCTTTTGGTTCTTGTCCAATCTTGCTACTTCAGGAGTTGCTGTGTTCGAAGAACCTCTGCCACAGTCTACTGAAGTTGCAGTCGAAGCCATTTTTGCCATATTGTGATTTTCCCTACCTTCTTCATCCGAGTCAGACAAAATAATCACAACACTTTCATAATTTTGTTTAGAGTTCTCTGAAGGTTGAGACTGTTTCTTCATCTCTGACTCGCAGTGGTTATCTTCCGCATCCAAAGCCAGGTTGTCAATTATACAATCATCTGGAGGCACTTGCACATCCTCCCTGTTTTCGGGGACGCAGTGGTCAGTCTTTCTTTGGGCAGATGATATGCTCTTGTATAGCTCCTTGGACACAGTCATATAGTTGCACTCAGGACCAGATGAATAAGAACAACTGTCCTCAGTGGGACAACTGTCCTCACCTTGTCCTGATGTTGACTCAGGGCTGCCACAGGGCAGTGCGACAAAGGAAACCTGACCACATCTAATGGCCTGTTCTTGATCGTCTGGCGTGTCAAAGATGGCCATCTTGGAAAATGCAGATGCTGGTACCGGCTTTGGAGCACAACTTTGTCTTGTACTTACACCATGCTGGTGTATTTGGTTTTCATGATCACCGTCATGTTGTATCACTTTTCCTAAAGCAGGCTCCTCTTCCACCGGTTCAGGGTTAAGGTCTGACATTATTACAGGTACCACTTCAAACTCAACATCACTCTCCTCATCAGACTCTTCAAATTCAAATTCCTCATAGAAGTGGTTTGTCTGCCCTCCAAGATCTCTCTCAATGCACAAGTTATGTTCTGACTCATCAGCAGTTTCAACAGAATACGGAGAATGGACATCTGTTATTTCATCGAGTGTGGGTGTATTGGGAGAATCGTAAATCTGCACATTCTCTAATGTTTTACTGAAGGCCTCAGACACAACAGGTGGGGTAGAGCTCATCTTCCCACTGTCCTGATTCTCATCTTCACTTACGTCTTCATATTGCGCTACCCTCAGCACATCTGAATTATCATGATACAGAGGATCAGTTAGAATTGGAAAATTTGGTGTTCCATTTGTGTTGCTTTGTGCTGGATGGTTAGGTTTGGTTTGCTGGAACCTTTTGTCCAATACATTGGTTGAGTTCTGTTGGCGTGAACTCGTTGAGCCTGCTCTATCAGTTTCAGTTTTACCAGCTTTCCTGGACTCTTTGGTTGTACTTGACCTCGAGGCGGCTACTACTCTCCCCTCTTTGACTTCGTTCCCCTTTTGCTGCTGACAAACTTCACTTTTTCCGTCTTTGTCATCTAAAGTCCTGTTGCCATCTAACCGAAACATGGAGTCTTTATCTGATGAATTGCCATCCACTGTTCGACTGGACTCCTTTATCAGTTTATCACTGATAAAGGCGTCAATGGTAGTGTTAACGACAGGATTCTGTTCATCCTTCTTCCCATGGGTGCTGGAGATTTCTGACAGGATCTGTGAGTGTTCTGTAGGTGTTCAAAGATAAAAAAAAAAATGTAAAAAAAATGTTACCTACACACTATACAATAACTGTCAGTTGACTCTTGAAAAAACGGTACATTTTCCAGAACAATGAATAAATATTTGTGCAGTTATGTCATTTTCTAAGTTAACTTCCATCATTACTCCATAAACATATCTGGAAAGTAGCGGTGCACCAATTCACTGGCATTGATATTTTGGGAGAACTGTGATCAGCCGATTCTTCATGTGAAGCAGATCTTATCCCTGATCTTATCTACCCCAAAGGTCTAAAAATCAACTACTGTTGTCTTTTGCTCTCCTGTGAGAGAGATTTGATTGACAGACCAGCTTACCAGACCATGTCTGCACATTTGCAGTTAACAATACTCACCCCACTATTGCCAATTCGGCGACTTTCTTGATACTTTAAGTGATAATTCAGACAAAAAAAATGGTATTGGCCTGGCCAAAATGGGAATTGGCAGGTCAGGGTTTTTAAAGTTTGGTTATCTCCCAGAAAAATTGGTGCACTCCTACTGCTAATCAACCACTGGTGACACCTTTTCCTTCTTGTAAATGACACAATCACAAAAAAAAAAGAAAAAAAAGGTGAAGATCTCTACAGGTTCAAATGTGGAGAAAAAAAATCCCTGCCGATGTCATATTACACATAATTCTAACTTGCTCATTGTATAAAGGAAGAATGGCATAAGCACTATATTTAATATAAAATATTTAGATCAGTTGTGTCTAAATTTTCTGCTTTGCAGGTCAAAAGTCAGCTAGTTGAAATGACTCTGCGGTCACAGTTTATTTTACACCCATCAAAAATATTGTGATTTTTTTCCGTTTTACCTGCTCAGGTTTATGTAATGTTTTCGGAAAAGAAAAAAAAGAAATGTTGACAAATTGTACAGCTTCATAATATTTTGGATAAAATGTTTTCTATTAGCTTAAAAAATAAATATTTTTTTAGTAGAGTGCACCAATTGCAGTGTTTTGGGCAATCAATATCAAAAAGCCTAATCTTCCAATTCTGATTTTGGCCGATACAAATTTCTTTTGTCTGGAAAGTTGCTGAAACTTGTTAACCGTGCAGTGCTGACGTGGCCTTGCGGGCAGGTCATCAGTCTGCCACCTCTCACAGCAGAGCAATAGGGGCTCACTGGCAGATTTTCAGGTCTTTTCAGAGGTAGATAAGATCGGTTGTACATGAAAGTATTGGCTGATATCCTAAAATTAAGAAAATTGGAATTGATTTATTGATGCACCCATACTTTAGTCTATTCCCCGGAAAAATGCCATCTTTCTTCCAAAGACACCTCTGGAGGTTAAAGGTCAAATGTATAATTGGCATGTGGTTCACCAGGCTGCTCACCTTTCTTCTCGGAACTTGATTTTGTAGTTGTCCTCAAACCGTCTTCTTCAGGTGACTGACCAACTGTGAGGGAGCCCCACTGAGAAACAGTTAGGTTAGAACTTTGCTTGTGCTCATCGTTTTTATCAGAGATGGAGGCCTGGGGGTGGCTGACTACCAAGGTGGGAGGTGACGTGCCGGTTTCAGGTTGGAGCAGAGTGTCGCATTGCTCACAGGTTCTGTTGGTGAACACACCATGTTCTCTTGCATACCTAAATTCGGAAACCGTGGAAGCAATCCATTCACATATTTGGTCATTTGTCAGTATATTGTCTGTAAAGGCACCGACAGTGGATGGTTGACAATGAAGAGATGAATGTAAGAACATTTTCTGATAGAAGCTTTGAGAATCGTCCATAACGTTTCTTATAAAACTAAAACATTGGTGTGAAATTAATATTGGTCTGAATGGGGAGACTCCGTCACTAAATTGTTCAAGGTATCCTTTGTTGAGCCTCGACGTAGTTCTTCCTTAGAGACACTAAAACACACCAAAGACTGAAGGCCTATTCAGTTGATTTTGTCCCTTCTTGTCCACGACACATGTAGGGACTGTTTTCTCTGGGAGTGGTCCAAATTGCAAAGTCACCCAAATGGAAATTCTGGCTCTTATCCTTATTTTAAAGAGTAAGCCTCTCCATGGTTTGAGTCAAGGAATGTAGTGCTTGCTTTGATCTTTAGTGAAATCGGTAGGTCTTTGTTTTCCTGAGATTTTCTGTTATGATTGTGCCAAGTCCAGTTGATTCTAAGTAGAAAGATGAGCTTCTGTAATCTTCAGTACATAATGACAAAATGTCATTCCTTGGTTGTAGCAGTTTGTAATTTTACAGAGGATCATGAATCATCTTTTGGCCGAAGGAACACCCACATTTCTAGGAAGCACTTGACTTGTCTAGGGAAATAAAAAGAAACAGCCAATTAAAGATTAGATGTAGAAACACAGTCCTAAATGCACAGATCTATGCATTCCTAGCTTCTTGCCTGGGTTTAAAAGAGTCTTTGCCATCTACTCCAACAGTGGCTCACTGAAGCTAAACTAAGTAGTTGTCCCATCTCCAAGAATTTATCCAGTGACAATCAGTGTGACTAACAGTAAGCTACTTCACTATACAAAAACTTAATGATCCTGTTGCAAGTAATCTTTCACCAACCTGCTCTGTTGCAGTTACTTACACAAGTAACTGTGGATTACTATTTTGTCATTTTCCTTAGTACATTTAATTCCCTCTGGAATCTTGGTAGCGATATCTGGTCTGAGACAATACAATCATGCCATCTGAGGTCATCTGCCAAGTTTGCCTACACTAATACCCAAAGAGACCTGAAAAAAGGAATACGGCTGGCAAAACTTAGGTACAGGCAGACCATTGAGGAACAGTTTATCAACAAGCACCAGTTTGCTTAGGAGGAACTGGTCCATAGAGGATGCTTTCTCTGTTGCACTACACACAGCCCTGACACATCTGCAGCATCCTGACACTTATGTTAGGATGCTGCAGATGACTTCAGTTCAACATTTAACACCGTCATCCCGGAGAAGCTGATATTGAAGCGCCACAACTTGGGATGTTCAATATCAATGTGCCGTTGGATCAGGTACTTTCTCACCTACCGGCCCCAGGTGGTGAGAATAGAAGACCGAACATCATCCACCCTGGTCCTCAATACAGGCACACCACAGGGCTTTGTGCTTAGTCCAGTTCTTTTTACTCTGTTCACCCATAACTGTGTAGCCATCCACTCCTCTAACAGGGTTCTAACATTTAGAGATGATACCACTGTGGTGGGTCTGACAAACAATGAGACAACGTACACAGCAGGGATGCTCAAGTCCAGTCCTTGAGAGCTACCGTCCTTCAACTTTTAGATGAATCCTTATTGCAATAGATCAAGATCAGCTCTGACCAGGGTAACAAGCCATTCATTTGATTAAGGTGTGTTGGAGCAGAAATGAATCTGAAAGTTGCATGATGGTAGCTCTTGAGGACTGGACTTGAGCACCTCTGCTGTACAGATAAGAGATCCAGCACCTGTCCCTGTGGTGTTCAGTGAACAACCTGGTGCTTAACACCAGCAAGACCAAAGGTGTTTACTGGAGTACAGGAGGTCCAGTAGGACAGTGCACCCACCTATTAGAACTCTAAGCGAGATGGTGGAGTGCGCAGGCAACATCAAATTTCTGGGCATTCACATCACTTCGGACCTAACCTGGTCACTGAACACCTCTTTTCTGACAAGAAAGGCCCAACAAAGACTCTTCTTCCTCAGGAAATTGAAAAGTGTTGGACTTCCTGCTTAGTTGCTCAAGAACTTCTACAGAACCATGATTAAGAGCATCCTCTGCCTCAGTATGACTGTGGTACAGCAACTGCACAATCCAGGACAAAAAGGACTTGGCCTGGGTGATGAAAACTGCCCATTGGGTCATGGGGAGTCAGTTACCAAATCTGGACCTAATATATACTGGCAGACTGCATAGAAAGTCCAGTTGTTGCTGATCCCACCCGCCCAGAACACAAACTGGTTTTACCTCAACAACCACGTGGCTAAAGAACAGCTTCCCCTAGTCCACCCAAGAGCTGTGAAATTAATCTGTCCACTTTCCATCTTCTTTGCCCCCCTGCAAACACACCACACCCTTATGTTGCATCCTAAGGACTGATTAAGACTTTGTCTATTAAATAATCACCGAGGGTACCACTCCAATTTCATTATATTCTAGAAACATAAGGACACATAAAAATATCATGTCTTATGTTGTTGAGCTATGAGGAATTTCTCTCTAAATGCAATATTCCCATTTCGTCTGGAGAATATGCAAAAGTTTTTAGTGTCATTTCTGCAGAGACTTGCATGTTATTCAAACAGAAGCCAAGACTCGGTTATCAATCTTCCATTCTTTCTTTCATACATTTTCCTATTGGAAAAATATATCTCAACCCTCTTTTTCATAACAATAAGAACCTGATGCCTTTCCAAGAGGTGAATTCTATTCCTGCTGTTGTGCCATATTAGAATCACTTTCGGGTTAATATGTCTTGGAATTTTACCTGGTTGCTCCCAAATCACTTTCTTCTCACTAACAAAGTAAAAGAGTCCTT
This sequence comes from Poecilia formosa, assembly GCF_000485575.1. Lineage (NCBI taxonomy): Eukaryota > Metazoa > Chordata > Actinopteri > Cyprinodontiformes > Poeciliidae > Poecilia > Poecilia formosa. Next base: position 474,788 of record NW_006800368.1, read on the forward strand.
TAAACCCATACACAGGATCTACCTAAAGAAGTTCAATTCTAGCATTGCTGTAAGCTATACCTGTTGTAACCTTTGCCCAGAGTCTATCACTCATTTGTTCTGAATGTGTCCTCATTCTAAATTATTTTGGTAATATTTTTGTAACCATGTTGACTCAAAAATATCAATAGGTTTTCCGTTTTATTGGGAACATGTTTCAAGAAAGTGGCCAAAAGGAATCAGATGATTCTTTACCAATGTATTAATCGTTAAAAATAGATTTCATATTAATTTATGCAAATTAAAAGATAATTTTTGAAGACAAAACCAGATTTTTCTGTTTTTGACTGAGCTTACGTAATATGTGCTTACAATAAAACCTTCAATTAACCAAAAAAGACAAAATGGGCCAGTTTCCAACTTGGCATTGTGGACAATCAGTCTTAAATTACTTTCACATGAGAGTCCTTGGAACATATATCACACTTACCATAATTGTTTAAATTGTGGAAGAGTATTGTGACTGTCATTTTGTTCTCATTTTATTTTAGTTTATGCTCCGCCCGGCCAATTTTGTGATATGGGGCACCATGTTGGTTTGAGATGCTTTCTAACAGATGAACCATCAGAGTAAACGCAACAAACAGGCAGGAATCCGCTAGCTCGCCTTAACGTAAAAAATGTTTGCAGATGGAAATTCTAATATCTAACGCTGGTGAAAAAGACATCGCTATATTAATGCTGTGACGCAAACC
>NW_006800368.1:477281-485783 GCF_000485575.1 Poecilia formosa
ATTAAAGATGCGGAAAGTAGTGAAAAATTAAGTGGAATCGCCCTTTAGCTATTGGAAGCTAGAATTGGAAAGCAACTTCAGCTTCGTAACCGTTTCCGAATTAAGTAAACTGGGGTTTAATCATTTTCAGGTCTACACAGCAGGATAACTTCATTTCCGTGAACAGCTCTAATAAATGCCTCGGTGGTGTGAACAAAAAAGACACAGCACTTACTCGTTCTGCTGGTTCCTGCTGAAGGCGTACAGTTGCTCTCAAGTTGAAAGTTACTTCCTGTTTTTTCGGCTGATGAACTTCGAGCAAGGTTTTCCAAAATGCCCGCCGGGCAAATCCACAAACATGAGTTAGACTGAGGTCACGCGACTTGAGAAGGACCTCACTGCAGCAAACAGAAACAATTTCTTTTTTTTCCTTCTTTTTCTTCTTCTTCTTCTTCTTCTTCTTCTTCTTCTTTAGGTTTTAACGGCAGCTTGCATCCATCCACGTTGCACTACTGCCGTCTATTGGATCCTACTATCTATACTTCAAATTCTCTTAAAGATCCCAGTGTTTTTAAAAAAAAAGAGAAATCTTCTTTTTCCCCTCAATACTATTCACCTGATCGATCACACTCTCAAATTTCAATTCCCTACTAACACCTAATTCCGTTTTTAATAATCTTCTTTGGTTTGCATATTTTATACATCTAATCAAAACATGTTCCACCATTTCTACAGCATCACACCAACTAGATAAACCAGTAAGATGTTTCCCCATCTTAAAAAGAGTTCCATTTAGGAAACTATGCCCGGTTCTTATTCTATTTATAATTATCTCCTCCCTCCTGTTTATTCCTTTGATCCTTACTACATCGACTGTATTTTGTATCCTATATAAATGTCTTCCATTTATTTCATTTTCCCACCTAGCTTCCCATATCTTCTTGCTTTCTTTCCAAATTATACTTTTGCCTTCAGATTTAGATAACTTTACTTGCATATCAATATCATCTTTTTTAATCGTCTCCTTAGCCAACCTCCGCTCTTTCATTGCCCATAATACCTACATGAGCAGGAGTCCAGAATAATATAACATTTTTATTTTGTTCACATCCTATGGTGAAGAGCCATAATCTCATATAATATATTTTGATAATTATTTGTACGTCTCTTTCCGATACTCAACAATGCAGATAGTGAGTCACTACAAACTATTATTTTATTTCTATTAGTATCCTCCACCCATTCTAAAGCTAATAAAATAGCACATAGTTCTACTGTGAATACACTCAAATAATTAGATGTTATTTTTGAAATACTAATCTTTACTTCAGGAATCACTACAGCTATACTAGTTGCTTAATTTTGGGGTCTTTCGAACCATCCGTATAAATTTGCAAATAGTTGTTATATTTATTCTGCATTTGATTATAAAATTCTTGACAAATATCTATTGTATTTCTTTTCTTAATATTTGTTAGTGATCTGTCTACATTAATATATTTCCATGTCCATGTAGGTCTCAAAGGCCACAATACAGTTGGACTAAATTCTTTATAACATTAAATATTTTCGCTCCATCATCCCCAACCCACCCAAAACTATCATTTGTTTCTTTCCTCTTTCCTAACACTTTTCTAATGCTTTCTTAACCGGGTGATCTTCATTATGTCCTTTTAAACTTATCCGATAATTGACCATTAGCTGCTGCCTTCTGATGCATAATGGCATTTCTCCTGACTCTACTTGTAAAGCACATATTGGCGTTGATTTAACTGCCCCTAAACAAATTCTCTTTGCTCTAGCTTGGATAACATCTAACTTTTTTAACCTAGTTTTAGCTGCTGAACCTTACACCACACTCCCATAATCTATTCTTGATCTAATTAGTGACATATAAATATTTTTTAGGGAATCAAAACTTGCTCCCCATGTCAACCCTGCTAAACACCTCATAATGTTTAGAACCTTTTTACTTTTCTCCATAATATGTTCTATGTGATTTCCCCAAGTTAGTTTCTTATCAAAAACTACTCCCAAAAACCAAAAACAATCAACCCTACGTCTTTCCCATATAAATACAACTTTTTATCAACCCCAATTTTTTTATTTGTAAAAAACATTACTTTTGTCTTTTCAATTGAAAATGTAAAGCCCCACTTTACCCCCCACTTACCCACTTTATCTATACCTTCCTGAAGTTTAACAGTAAGATGTTCCACATTTCTTCCCCTTTTCCATAATGCACTATCATCAGCAAAAAGTGACTTGCCAAAACTGATAGATAATTCTTTAAACATGTCGTTAATCATAACTGAAAATAATGTTGGACTTACCACACTTCCTTGAGGGGTTCCATTTTCTATTTTACATAATTTCGAAACATGATATCCTATTTTAACTTGAATATTTCTATCACATAAAAAATCCCATATCCAATTAAACATATTACCTCCTATACCTATCTGATGTAATTTCATCATTAACCCTTCCCTCCATAACAAATCATATGCTTTCTCCACATCAAAAAACACAGCAACAACAGTTTCCTTATTAATCTGAGCTTTTCTAATATCATCCTCTAAACATAAAATAGGATCTATTGTTCCTCTCCCTCTATGAAAGCCACTCTGATAAGGAGCAATTATATGTTCTGATTCCAAATATTGTATCAATCTCTCATTCACCATCCTTTCCATCAATTTACACATATTAGATGTTAAAGCAATCAGTCTGTAATTTCCAGGATTACTATCTTTCCCAGGTTTCTTCAACAGAATAACAATTCTTTCCACTTACAAGGCAGTCTCCCCTCCTTCCAAATCTTATTGTACAAAATTAATAATTTATTTAAAACTTCATCACTCATATGTCTTAACATAATATAAATACACCTCATCTTTACCTGGAGCACTTTTCCTAATTCTATCCAAAGTTCTTTTCAGCTCTCCAATAAAGGATAATTCATCAGATCATTATTATTCTCCTTTCTTCTTAAAATTCCATCATTTTCCTTTTTATTTCTCTCCCTTCCCTCAATTTCATTATCTGATAAATTTTCCCCATTATGAATCTCCACAAAAGTGCTTACTAACATATCAGCCTTTTCCCTATCAGTTACAGCTACTATATAATTTTTATTTAGTATAGGATAACTCCATTCCCTTCTATCTCCTCCCATTTTTTGATCATCCCCCAAACATCCCTTAATTTTGTACTACTGTCAATTGTGTCACAGAAACCTCTCCAGAATTGTCTTTTTGTGCTTCTTATTGTTCTCCTGATTTTTGCTTGTGACTTTTTATATTCAATTAAATGTTGAAAATTACGAGACCTTTTAACCAATTTAAATGCTTTATTTCTTTATCTAACTGCTTAGCAAACAGAAACAAGTACACCTCGCTGCAGAAAACAGAAATGGGCGGGGACAGACCACTGTCAGTCTCATAGCTTATTTGGAAATAGGACCATTGCAATCCGGAAGTGAAGGGGGTGCTATTTCTTATACTTCCGTTTTTATTTTCTTTTGAAANATTATTTGTACGTCTCTTTCCGATACTCAACAATGCAGATAGTGAGTCACTACAAACTATTATTTTATTTATATTAGTATCCTCCACCCATTCTAAAGCTAATAAAATAGCACATAGTTCTACTGTGAATACACTCAAATAATTAGATGTTATTTTTGAAATACTAATCTTTACTTCAGGAATCACTACAGCTATACTGGTTGCTTAATTTTGGGGGTCTTTCGAACCATCCGTATAAATTTGCAAATAGTTATTATATTTATTCTGCATTTGATTATAAAATTCTTGACAAATATCTATTGTATTTCTTTTCTTAATATTTGTTAATGATCTGTCTACATTAATATATTTCCATGTCCATGTAGGTCTCAAAGGCCACAATACAGTTGGACTAAATATTTTATAACATTAAATATTTTCGCTCTATCATCCCCAACCCACCCAAAACTATCAATTTGTTTCTTTCCTCTTTCCTAACACTTTTCTAATGCTTTCTTAACTGGGTGATCTTCATTATGTCCTTTTAAACTTATCCGATAATTGACCATTAGCTGCTGCCTTCTGATGCATAATGGCATTTCTCCTGACTCTACTTGTAAAGCACATATTGGCGTTGATTTAACTGCCCCTAAACAAATTCTCATTGCTCTAGCTTGGATAACATCTAACTTTTTTAACCTAGTTTTAGCTGCTGAACCTTACACCACACTCCCATAATCTATTCTTGATCTAATTAGTGACATATAAATATTTTTAGGGAATCAAAACTTGCACCCCATGTCAACCCTGCTAAACACCTCATAATGTTTAGAACCTTTTTACTTTTCTCCATAATATGTTGTATGTGATTAATATGTTCTATGTGATTTCCTCAAGTTAGTTTCTTATCAAAAACTACTCCCAAAAACCAAAAACAATCAACCCTATCTAACTCTTTCCCATATAAATACAACTTTTTATCAACCCCAGTTTTTTTATTTGTAAAAAGCATTACTTTTGTCTTTTCAATTGAAAATGTAAAGCCCCACTTTACCCCCCACTTACCCACTTTATCTATACCTTCCTGAAGTTTAACAATAAGATGTTCCATATTTCTTCCCCTTTTCCATAATGCTCTATCATCAGCAAAAAGTGACTTACCAAAACTGATAGATAATTCTTTAAACATGTTGTTAATCATAACTGAAAATAATGTTGGACTTACCACACTTCCTTGAGGGGTTCCATTTTCTATTTTACATAATTTCAAAACATGATATCCTATTTTAACTTGAATATTTCTATCACATAAAAAATCCCATATCCAATTAAACATATTACCTCCTATACCTATCTGATGTAATTTAATCATTAACCCTTCCCTCCATAACAAATCATATGCTTTCTCCACATCAAGAAACACAGCAACAACAGTTTCCTTATTAATCTGAGCTTTTCTAATATCATCCTCTAAACAAAAAAACAGGATCTATTGTTCCTCTCCCTCTATGGAAGCCACTTTGATAAGGAGCAATTATATGTTCTGATTCCAAATATTGTATCAATCTCTCATTCACCATCCTTTCCATCAATTTACACATATTAGATGTTAAAGCAATCGGTCTGTAATTTCCAGGATTACTATGATCTTTCCCAGGTTTCTTCAACGGAATAACAATAGCTTCTTCCCACTTACAAGGCAGTCTCCCCTACTTCCAAATCTTATTGTTCAAAATTAATAATTTATTTAAAACTTCATCACTCACATAATATAACACACCTCATCTTTACCTGGAGCACTTTTCCTAGTTCTATCCAAAGCTCTTTTCAGCTCTCCAATAAAGGATAATTCATCAGATCATTATTATTCTCCTTTCTTCTTAAAATTCCATCATTTTCCTTTTTATTTCTCTCCCTTCCTTCAATTTCATTATCTGATAAATTTTCCCCATTATGAATCTCCACAAAAGTGCTTACTAACATATCAGCCTTTTCCCTATCAGTTACAGCTACTATATAATTTTTATTTAGTATAGGATAACTCCATTCCCTTCTATCTCCTCCCATTTTTTGATCATCCCCCAAACATCCCTTAATTTTGTACTACTGTCAATTGTGTCACAGAAACCTCTCCAGAATTGTCTTTTTGTGCTTCTTATTGTTCTCCTGATTTTTGCTTGTGACTTTTTATATTCAATTAAATGTTGAAAATTACGAGACCTTTTAACCAATTTAAATGCTTTATTTCTTTATCTAACTGCTTAGCAAACAGAAACAAGTACACCTCGCTGCAGAAAACAGAAATGGGCGGGGACAGACCACTGTCAGTCTCATAGCTTATTTGGAAATAGGACCATTGCAATCCGGAAGTGAAGGGGGTGCTATTTCTTATACTTCCGTTTTTATTTTCTTTTGAAACCTGTGATATATTTTCACCTTTCGGAAGGAGTTTCAATCTCAGAATGTATTTGAACTTCTTTCTTTTATTTACTTCAGCGCAGCTCACAGTTTTTTTGTTGTTGTTTTTTTTTTACCAAATTCTGTAGCTTTCGGTGTACTTCTAAATCTGCTCCTTAGTCGCATCTTTTCGGACTTGCGACTGCCTCTAGTGGCGTGGGGGTGGTAACACAACTAATCTAATTACGTTACTAAATCAAAATACCACAAAGTGTTTATTACTTATTAACAATTCTGGCATTACTGGAACAGTAAAATATAAATTCCCTCACAAAAGAACATACCTTTTCATTTTCTTAAGGAAGTAGAGCTAATTAAAAGAGATAAACAAGAACTGAAAGTGATTCCAGTTTCACTTGATGACCAACCTGTTGAAACTGTGGCAAATTTTAAATACCTTGGGTCATTCCTGGACAGTCAGCTCAACTTTGCTGAAAACACTGACTATATTTTCAAGAACTCTTCTCAAAGACTCTACCTTGGGGTTACCCAACTTGATGTTGTGTACAACCTCTAGGTTAGGTAGAGGCTGTTGAGTTAAATGTTAAAACTTAACATTCTAACTTGAGTTTTAACTCATCTCAAGTTAAAACAACATTTTAACTCAAGTTTTAACTTTTCATCACCTCAGCTGGTTTGGTCACATGAGCTGCAGACTAACAGACAATCTTTTAAGAATACTTTGAATGGCAGGTAAAATAGTAGGTACATAGTGATGAAACCAAAAACAACTCTGCCTCAACTGTTCGCTGAAAGAACATGAAAGATGGCAAGAAATATTTTAGCAGAGAGCAGCCATCCTCATTATTCATCAGTTAGAACCTCTGAGCTCATGAAGGTGTTCCTGTGTTCCTCTGACAACTAAGAACATCTATTAGACGTCATTTATTGATAGTGTAATAAGTATTCTTAACCAAACTAAACAATGTTCACCTATAGCGTGCTAAGTGTTTTGCTCTATTCACAAATTGTTGATATTCAATCATATCAATCAATCAATATATCTTTATTCCAGACACAAAATAGGTCCATAGAAAAATGGCAAAAACAAGCANAGGAAGTAGAGCTAATTAAAAGAGATAAACAAGAACTGAAAGTGATGCCAGTTTCACTTGATGACCAACCTGTTGAAACTGTGGCAAATTTTAAATACCTTGGGTCATTCTGGGACAGTCAGCTCAACTTTGCTGAAAACACTGACTATATTTTCAAGAACTGTTCTCAAAGACTCTACCTTGGGGTTACCCAACTTGATGTGTACAACCAATAGGTTAGGTAGAGGCTGTTGGGTTAAATGTTAAAACTTAACATTCTAACTTCAGTTTTAACTCATCTCAAGTTAAAACAACATTTTAACTCAAGTTTTAACTTTTCATCACCTCAGCTGGTTTGGTCACCTGAGCTGCAGACTAACAGACAATCTTTTAAGAATACTTTGAATGGCAGGTAAAATAGTAGGTAAATAGTGATGAAACCAAAAACAACTCTGCCTCAACTGTTTGCTGAAAGAACATGAAAGATGGCAAGAAATCTTTTAGCAGAGAGCATCCATCCTCATTATTCATCAGTTAGAACCTCTGAGCTCATGAAGGTGTCACTGTGTTCCTCTGACAACTAAGAACATCTATTAGACGTCATTTATTGATAGTGTAATAAGTATTCTTAACCAAACTAAACAATGTTTACCTATAGCGTGCTAAGTGTTTTGCTCTATTTACAAATTGTTGATATTTAATCAATCAATATATCTTTATTCCAGACACAAAAAAGGTCCATAGAAAAATGGCAAAAACAAGCAAAATAAGAAAAAAATTTAAAATAAACATGACATATTATTCACCGAGTCACAAATAAATGATGATGCCAATGATTTCATAATCTTGAAGAGAATCTCACAGTACAAAAACCAGGATTTACTAAAATTGCAATTATATTATTGCATGGCATAGATAATCTACACATGCATTTATACATAAGATTCCTGAGCTCAGCTGCACATTTGGGAACAGCATTATTTACAAATACTACTACTCCATCTAGACACTTTGAGTAGTAGCCTCATGCCATCATTTTATGCCACATAAAGTTTCTGCAGGCTACTTTTTTGCATCATCGTCACAGATGTGATTCATGAATATGATTTATCGTTTTAGAGTCGAAGGAAAATTTCCTCAGTGATAGATTAAATAGTTTCATCTTATTTTTTCTATATATAAGACTCTACCAACAAAAAGTCTCTCAATAATATACATGGCTCTGTAAAAACAAAAATTAGAATTTTTGCTGGCATCTGTTTAACAACCCTGTAACAACCTGGGTTGTTATTCTTCAGTATCTAATTCATGTGTTTGTTATTGACATTTGCTCAATTAAATTTCTTATGTATACACTGCAAATGGTATTTTACTATAGTTAATTATGTTATTTTTCATGTCTCCTTATTTCTTTTATTCCTCCCATAATTGATGGAGATATATAGATATTATTTATAATTGTATGAGCACAGACATAATATACGAATAGACGCCTCATGGACCGCTCTCGCCTATTGTCGCTG
>NW_006800368.1:485793-488438 GCF_000485575.1 Poecilia formosa
CCTCTAGTGGCGTGGGGGTGCTAACACAACTAATCTCATTACGTGAAAAAATCAAAATACCACAAAGTGTTTATTACTTATTAACAATTCTGGCATTACTGGAACAGTAAAATATAAATTCCCTCACAAAAGAACATACCTTTTCATTTTCTTAAGGAAGTAGAGCTAATTAAAAGAGATAAACAAGAACTGAAAGTGATTCCAGTTTCACTTGATGACCAACCTGTTGAAACTGTGGCAAATTTTAAATACCTTGGGTCATTCCGGGACAGTCAGCTCAACTTTGCTGAAAACACTGACTATATTTTCAAGAACTGTTCTCAAAGACTCTACCTTGGGGTTACCCAACTTGATGTTGTGTACAACCTCTAGGTTAGGTAGAGGCTGTTGAGTTAAATGTTAAAACTTAACATTCTAACTTGAGTTTTAACTCATCTCAAGTTAAAACAACATTTTAACTCAAGTTTTAACTTTTCATCACCTCAGCTGGTTTGGTCACATGAGCTGCAGACTAACAGACAATCTTTTAAGAATACTTTGAATGGCAGGTAAAATAGTAGGTACATAGTGATGAAACCAAAAACAACTCTGCCTCAACTGTTCGCTGAAAGAACATGAAAGATGGCAAGAAATATTTTAGCAGAGAGCAGCCATCCTCATTATTCATCAGTTAGAACCTCTGAGCTCATGAAGGTGTTCCTGTGTTCCTCTGACAACTAAGAACATCTATTAGACGTCATTTATTGATAGTGTAATAAGTATTCTTAACCAAACTAAACAATGTTCACCTATAGCGTGCTAAGTGTTTTGCTCTATTCACAAATTGTTGATATTCAATCATATCAATCAATCAATATATCTTTATTCCAGACACAAAATAGGTCCATAGAAAAATGGCAAAAACAAGCAAAATAAGAAAAAAATTTAAAATAAACATGACATCACCGAGTCACAAATAAATGATGATGCCAATGATTTCATAATCTTGAAGAGAATCTCACAGTACAAAAACCAGGATTTACTAAAATTGCAATTATATTATTGCATGACACAGATAATCTACATATGCATTTATACATAGGATTCTCAGCTGCACATTTGGGAACAGCATTATTTACAAATACTACTACTCCATCTAGACACTTTGAGTAGTAGCCTCATGCCATCATTTTATGCCACATAATGTTTCTGCAGGCTACTTTTTTTGTATCATCGTCACAGATGTGATTCATGAATATGATTTATCGTTTTAGAGTCGAAGGAAAATTTCCTCATTGATAGATTAAATAGTTTCATCTTATTTTTTTCTATATACAAGACTCTACCAACAAAAAGTCTCTCAATAATATACATGGCACTGTAAAAACAAAAATTAGAATTTTTGCTAGCATCTGTTTAACAACCCTGTAACAACCTGGGTTGTTATTCTTCAGTATCTAATTCATGTGTTTGTTATTGACATTTGCTCAATTAAACTTCTTATGTACACACTGCAAATGGTATTTTACTATAGTTGATCATGTTATTTTTCATGTCTCCTTATTTATTTTATTCCTCCCATAATTGATGGAGATATATAGCTATTATTTATAATTGTATGAGCACAGACATAATATAAGAATAGACGCCTCATGGACCGCTCTCGCCTATTGTCGCTGACGAGATTTAGGGCGGCCATCTTGGAGCGGTACACCACTCCACTCAGCGTTATGTGTTTAGCAGGCACAATGACGTAACAGGTAATTTAATCGATCATAACACGCTTTTTTAATTACTGGAAACCAGGGGTGAAAGTAAGGGGGTACGCAGTACCTGCAAGAGAGGGGAGCGGCTGTCTGCTGTAAAAAACCAATGGGTTCACTGTGCAGCCACTAATCAGCTGTGACTGATTAGTTTTTCAAGAACAATCTAAAACACGACTTAATCAGTTAATAAATAACTTTTTTCCCCATTTCAAATTGTTTCTGAACTGCTCGTGCTTTGCTAGAGCAGCGGTGCAATATGTCGATCGCGGAAGGTTTTGAGTCGATCTCGGCAGGTGACAAACTGAACGCCGCCAGGACGCTGAGACCAGCACGTCCTCCTCTGACTCTTTATCAAAACATTCAGAACTTAAAGAACAACAAAACAAACAAAAAGTGTTCAAACTAATGACCCAACAAAAAATAATAATCTCAGTAATTATTGTTTCAACAAGGCGTTGCGCAATTCTGTGTGTTTCGATTCCATTACCAAAATAACGAGCAGGGCAGGAGTTTAAATTAACTAATCAACCACCACTGTGTTCAGGGAGGCTTATTAATAATCGCAAAATAAATATCAAGCCTGAAAACCTAATATCGTGACGGACTGAATGTTATGTTTTTAACGTAACCTCTAGTCGGCTTGAGGAGCGCAAGAGGTTGCTATGGCAACGGGTGTGCTTAATTGACAGAGACGGAGCGTAAAAAGGTCCGAGTGGTTTAGAGTTGATCACCTGTTCGGTTTATTTTACCTTTGCTGTAGCTCATCACAGCCGCTGTAGTTTCTGAACATTCAATAAACGACAAACTTGGACTAATTACCTCGTTCTTTGTGAGTATCACGTCATTTACAACAAACATCAAACACGGTAAATATGTTTTATCGTGGCTTCTACCACGATA
>NW_006800368.1:490427-497140 GCF_000485575.1 Poecilia formosa
CCGTTTTGACTCGATCCAGTGTATCTTTAGTTCCGGTGTGTGTAGTTAACGCTGTTTCTGGACTCTAAAGCAGTTGCCACAAATACGATTTGAAGATATATCACTATTTGCAAACAGTTTTTCTTCATCTACATAATCTAAACTGGACAAATTCCTCGCTGACTATTGATAACATAGGAATTAGGCCTGTCACGATAAATTTTGCTGAGCGATTAATTGTCTAAAAAATTATTGCGATAAACGATAATATTGACTAATAATGCATGCAATTTCCTGCCATAGATAGATGCACTTCATTTTCAAAAGAACATATAATACTGGAACCGATAAACTAAATAAACAAAACAATCAAAAACAAAAATAAAATTGATTATCTATCTCCATTAACAAAAAACTTACTTAAATAAAAACTAAACACCATAAAGCCAAAGTGTAAATAAATACTGGATTCAACCAGTGGCGCTAAAAGTGGGTATGCAGCGCATGCAATGCATAAGGGCGCAGCACCAGAGGGGGCGCCAAAACCCCGTCTGATAATTAAAATGAGGTCGATATGTTTAATTTATCATGCGATTAATTGATATATCGTTTATCGTGACAGGCCTAATAGGAATAAAACCTTCATATCCCTTTTAACAGGTTACACTTGATTCTGCTGTGGTGCCTGTGGAAACAAAGTGCATGAAGTTTGTGCTCAGGTGGGAAAGCTCTGTGGATCACATGGTAAGATAAGATATTCCTTTATTAATCCCACAGTGGGGAAATTTACATTGTTACAGCAGTATAAAGGACAGAGCAGAACCAATATAAAAATCTATAAAAAATCTATATATACACAGTAAAATCAGGTGAATATAGAAAGTACTGAAGTATTGTTTGAAATATAAATAAATAAATTCCAGGTTTATTGCCTATAGTAAAGAGTAGTGAACTACTGAGAGCAGTGGGTGTTGTACAGTCTGACGAGACCTACGGTATCTTTCCTTCACGCACTTAGGGTGCCGCAGCCGGGCACTGAAGGAGCTGCTCAGTGCTGTCAGAGAGGTGCATGGGGTGGGACGGGTACTGTAGCATGCGCTCGAGCTTAGTCCTCATTCTCCTGTCTGCCACCACCTCCATTGGGTCAACAGGACACCCCAGGACAGAGCTGGATATCCTGAGGATCTTGTTCAGTAGAAGTGGGACTTCTGCTTCAAACTGGTCACTACAGTATACCACTGCCTCTGTCATCCACCAGTTCACTGCAGACTGGCACCCGCCAAGGACCGTACATGGATGTCTTCTTAAGTTGTAAACCCTGAGTACATACTGTTAAAATAAAATTGATAAGCCTTTTGTAAATACATTTTCTCCATCACTGACTTAAATTATTAACTGTGGTAATTATGTTTGTGTAATGTAGTAACCATGTAGTGTTTAATATGATTATTAAATAGATGTTTTAAAGAAACAGCCACAAACCTTATGCCTTTGGTCCACAGTGGCAGCTTTAATTTTAGCATTTCCTCTCCTCCACATACTTTGTTGCCAGATGTGTAAAATTTACAAAAAGAAGCAATTTAAATGTAAAAGTTGCACATATGTAGATTACTCAAGAGAAGCTATTTACAATAGTTTTTACAGAACTCTACACAACATAAATTCATTTATTAATAGATACATATAGATATTAATTACAGAATAGATGCACAAAGATTTCATTTCTAACACAACTGCTAGCAGTAGTGAGTGTTCATCCAAGAAGTGTGACTTGCAGGAGCAGGGAGGCTCTGTACTGGTTTCTCCTTTTAAATCAAGAAGCCCATGATAGTTTGATGTTAGGCAGCAGATGTCCCACAGCTGATTGACTGAACCTGCCATGGACAGAGGAACAGGACCATCCCAGATATGGTAGGTTGTTAGGTCGGCTACTGTTGAGAAAGATGGAGAACTAAACAAATGGAGAAATTATGAATCACATCAGAATGTGTAAATTATTTGGCAGATGGCGCTTAAATCAATATTTAAAATGGTTTTCTAAACAACAGTGTTGGAAGATGTAAGTGATTTTAGTGAAACTTTTAACAACACAGCACTGAAAGGCACTGTGGCTAAAGCTACTGCTAGCTGGTTTACTCTCCGATCGGAGGCTGTTTATTATATACACAGAGAATGGTGGATTGACAATGAGTAATAACGGTTATCTAACACTTAAATGCTGTTATTATTAACCTTACCTTTTATTATATCCTTAAGATAATGAGTATCCATGAATTTTTCAGTCAGGTTTCCCGAGGCAAAATCACACCGGAAGTAAAGATACACCGCTTCGAGTTATGGCGGCCATTGTCTGACGTCACTGTGAAAAGGGTCTATTCTGATAAGTAAAAATAAGGTCACGAAAAGTCAAATAGATGATGAAAAAAAATCAATTTGTCCACTTGAAATTTATATAAATTGATTTTCTTATTGGTAATTTCAACATTTCATGGTCAAAATCTGAATTTACTTGCCTGTTAAAATGCATGAAAGAAGACCAGGGTCTTCTTTCATGCAAGAAGCCTCCAGAGGTCACACACCTCTGGAGGCGCTGTGTCACAAGTGAATGTAGCAGGCATTTGGCACATGCCCATTGCTGTCTTCATATTGCCAGTATACTTGTTTAATTACACATTTTCTAAATATGTTGATGTTCTACAATCTCATTTTATACATTTCATAATGTATGTGTATGTGACATATTTAGTCTTTCCCATTGGCCAAATGTTAAATTTCTCTGTCTGTGTTAAAATATTAGCATTTATGGAGGGGGCCATAAGCAGCTGCTGACTTATTTTGGATTTAACAAAAGTGCAAATAATTGATATTTATTTTAATAGTATTTTTTATTTGTTGTTTTTAACACTCCATAGTTGTGTGTTTAAATAGCATTTCACTGAAAATGTCTTCTCATAACATATATAATTACCCAGTAATATATTTACATTTCCTGTCAACTTAAGACCACCGGGCTTAGCAAGTTTTCTGGGGGAAACCCTGCTATCTGTTAGTATCAGTTTCCTTTTTTTGTTAGATCTAATCTGTTTATCCCTTCAGGGGTATAACAAAATAAATAATGTGCTGTGGATTTTTTGATATACATAATAGCTTTGAATTTAGCAGATAAATAAAGTATTATAAAAATATCCCCATTAATGCATGAAAGGTAATACCACTTACTGTTATCTATTGTTTTAAGTCCAAGAAAAGCATTTCTAAGTACATGCTGTTGGTTGATATGTTTATGGACCAAAAATTGAGATTGATGCATTCAATGACTTAATAGAAGATTAAATAAAATTTTCAGTATTACACTTGCAAAGATCATTGATCATCAATTCCAATTCCTGGATAATTGTTTTGTGTATGTCTAAATGTTATATTGGTAATCTTTCTGACCTTCACATTATCAGTGCACCACTCTTTAATTGCAGTTTTTAGCTGAATTTGTAACATAGAGGGTGTTCTTTGAAATCAAGTAGTTTCTTCAGCAGCCTCCTCTACTTTATTTCACCCTACTTTAGCAGATTAACTCTTCTGACATCTCTGCATGTATGTGTTGCAGGTGTCTGGCATTGTGGGCAGAGCTGATGTCTTGGCTTGTCTGCTGTTCCTCCTGACATTCCACCTCTATATTAGGTAAGGCAACTCGGTGTCACAGTGTGCTCATTCACACAAGCTTATACAGTTCAACTTATTGGAACTTTGGCCTGACACATCGCTACATTCACCAATGCATTTACTTAATTGGTATTAGGGGTGCAAGTTATTGAATAATTAACTAATATAAAGTTGATGCATCAATCGACTAACGATCGATAAGCAGCTTTTTTTCTTAAAAAAAAAAAAGGAAGCCTAACCCTAACCAAATCCTGTGCTCCAAATGCACACTATAATGCGGAAAGAATATATAAACAAATGCTTTTAGTTATCGATTGGGACTAATTTTAATCTAATCCCATTAATTGACAATTAATCCTAAATCCATTGTTTGCATCCCTAGCTGGTATAAATAGCAAATGATCCAATCAATTACATACACTGACAATGCTGCATCACTGTGGTGCAAAAGAAATAGAGATCTCTTTGAAAAGCTTTATAAGCCTCCAAGAGATGTTCAGGAAACACAAAGGTTCATACCTCACTGTGGTGTGGACATGATCTCCTGATCACTCATGCCAGGCACTCCTGCCCAAAGTCCACTATCGCATCCAATCCAAATCCTGTGCTCCAAATGCACATTTGGAAGCTGAACATTTGGTCTGACTGTCATGAAAATAATCTTCCTGTCGCTGCATAAAAACACATTGTTTGATATTATCAGAACACACAAACCTCCCCCAATCTCGTGGGAGCACTAAAGGTCAAGCGTGGATCAAGGGTGAAGCATGCGACAATGCATATCCCTGTTGTGATTCTATAAGCCTATTAGAATTGTGATAATTCATTTCATTTATGGGTAAGTTTAAGCAGAAACCATAAATGTTTACATAAAATCAAAGGAAGCAGTTCTGTGTTCACTGTTCAATTGGCAGTAAAACAACTAGAAAAACAATTTAAAAGATCTGAATAATGGTAGTAGTAACTGGTGTGACATACAGCGCTGCTTATAAGTTATTGCCCTCATTTTACTATCAAACTCATTTTAATGTATTGTGTGATTAATTTATTTAATTCTTATTGCAACGGGCATAGCAGTGAGTTCACTGTGGTCCAATAGTCTCCATGCTCACCAGATCTCAGGCCAACAGAACAACTTTGTGATGTGGTGGAACAAGACCATCACCTTTTGGATGTTCAGCCAACAAATCAGCAGTGGTGATCTGTCATCACATAGATCATAGAGCAGCTGCAAAATTTCTGAGGAGTCATTTCGAAACCTGCTT
This sequence comes from Poecilia formosa, assembly GCF_000485575.1. Classification (NCBI taxonomy): domain Eukaryota; kingdom Metazoa; phylum Chordata; class Actinopteri; order Cyprinodontiformes; family Poeciliidae; genus Poecilia; species Poecilia formosa. The sequence goes on from NW_006800368.1 coordinate 495,332, forward strand.
GAATCTAAATTCAACTAGAATTGAATTTAGATTCAACGAGGCTGAAATGAGGCAGGTCTGAATGTGTCCTTGCTGATTCTTGCAAGGTGTAAATTATAAAGTCCCTGGTGAATGTATGTAAGGTATTGTGTGGGTGTGTGTGGATGGGAAACTCATTATAAATGCTTTAAAAATATGAGGTTGTATTAAAATGTGAATACCATTGTATTCTCTGGTGGCACAGGAGTATTGATGAATGGGTCTTCGAAGACTCGTTCCCTTCCACGGTGTCTCCAGGGTCTCTGCTCATCAGCTTGTTTCTGGGTACCTGTGCAATGCTGGTCAAGGAAACAGGAATCACTGTGTTTGGAGTGTGTCTGCTCTATGATGCTCTGGTGCTGTGCCGCAAGCCTCTTACACAGTAAGCACAAAGTCCTTTTCTTTTTTAAGCCCAAGCAGCACACGGGCTGTGAAGGCCTTTTGTATTCATACTATTATTCTTCTGTCAAATAAATTAACTTTTTTGAGGCTTAATATAAAAAAAATGCCCCAAATTTGGTGAATGCATCAGTCACCTGTGAAAATTACTGATTTTAGGGAATTCGCAAAAGTTGCAACAGGAACAGCTTAACAGCTCCCCCAGGCAAATTACAAAATACCTTCTGCCTTGGCCTAACTGTATCATACAAGCATGAAACAGGATACATTTGTAAAACTCCTCAAAACCTTCAGAAAACTCACTTGCACCCATGCTTTAGTCCAAACACAAGTCGGCCATCTTAGATTAGCTTGATTTGGCCATTTATAGCCTCTGCATTTGACTGAATTTCTCCTAGAGATTTTAATCAATCGGCTTAGCATATGATCTGTTTGCTCATAAGATAATGGGGATCTAAATTTAGCAAAAATAATGAGTTTTTGACCATGTTAACGGGGGGTGATCAGAAGTCAAAATCTTGCCGTAAAACATAAAAATGTTTTGAATGAGAATGAGAGATTGTGGGGGGTGAGGGGCAGTGGTGAGAAGTAACGAAGTACAAGTACTTTGTTACTGTACTTAAGTACATTTTTCGTCTATCTGTACTTTACTTAAGTAGATTTAATAATGGATACTTTCTACTTTTACTCCACTACATTTTACAGTAACTATCTGTACTTTCTACTTCACTATATTTCTACACATTACTCGTTACATCCAAGTCGCATTGGCTTTTTTAAAATGTGAAGTTCAGGGGCTTAAGGTGGCGCCGTAAAATCCAAGCAATAATGTGACTTACGTATCTGTTGTCACCCATCGCCTCCCCCTTTACTCGCACGCGGCGCTCCAAGACATGCGCAGTGGTTTCCTCTGAGCGGGAGAAGATATCTGTCTAATCGTCAGTAGTGTTGCATAAATCATAGATATGGCGACATGTAAAATCAGCAGCGCTTCACTTTCACAGACGGTGGGGACTTCGTCCAACTTTTAGTGTCACTTGGAAGGAAAGCTTAAAGAAAAGTAAGCTCTGTGGACGTGATGCTACCAAAGCTAGCTGTACTGACTGAGACACATATTGCATCTGCGATGAAAAAAAGTTGTCACTCATGCGCTGAATTATTGTGTGGAGGCATTGACTGAGGTGTCGCATATATGGGACAACGTTGTGACCAAAGTGCAATATAGTAATATGACATTCAGGAATGATCCGATTCTTCTGGATGGATCTTTACTAAGATTGATAGGACTAAAGTCTCACTGAGAACCGTTCTTTGTTCTTGTAATGCTCTGCGTACACTGCAGTAGCTATTATTTTATTTTATTAAAAAATAAAAATAAAAATATATATATAT
>NW_006800368.1:497372-497794 GCF_000485575.1 Poecilia formosa
AAATTAATCTGGTTGTGTGTGTTGTTATTGTGTCCTGCTTTAATTCTACTTTTTTCTATTTAATCATAAAAAATCATAGCCCGACAGAAGGAGAGTTATGAAACAGGAAAAGCAGGTTTCCTGGAAAAAGAGGAAGTTTCCAGCCTGCAGTGGTTAAATATAGTTCAGACTGCTCATTTTGAGCACTAAAGGTTTAAGGAATAAAATCTAGACGTTTTGAGGAATTGAATAAAACCCAGAGTAAAATACTTGAATTAATAATGATAACTTATAATTAAGCCGATAATTAATATTGGTTTAACCGGTGGTTGATGTTGGTTTGATTATAAGAATATTTACACTTACTCTTATACTTATTGAAATACTTAAAGGTGAAACAAGTAACTGTAACATGGTGTCAAATAATTAGAATAATGAATTAT
>NW_006800368.1:498605-503724 GCF_000485575.1 Poecilia formosa
AAGAGGACTGTTGAGCAACTCGGGGTCATCAGGGCATGATGTCTCCAAGACGGTGATGGATATGAAATCATCTGTCCAAGTAGACGGCCCATGAGGCAGGCACAGCAACAAAGCTAGCCAATGCAAATGCACCAAAAGGGTGGACAAATCCTTTATAAGCTGAGTGCAAAAGAGGAATCTTTGGTTGGCTCCTTCAGGCAGCTTCGAGCCAAGATCGAGATGGACAAAGAACTCTGCAGCTGAAGAAGAGCCGGAGCCACAGAGCCGAAGACTGTTCTGCACATGGGGACCAACCCATTAGCCCCACAACACGTGGCTTCAAATTGCACTTCTCTCATCAGCTGGGTTCGAAACCCCAAAGATAAAGACCAAGGCAAAGATGAAGATAAAGACAAATGCAAAGAACAAAGGCAAAGAGGAAGAACAGGTGTGTTCCTTCCATGAGACCAGCTCTTCTACATCTCAATGGACCAGAAAGATCGTGAGACGAGGAGAAAGGAGCTACAGAGCTGCAAGACAAGAAGGAGAGGACCGCTATGCGCATGAGCAAGTCACCCTGAGGCCCGAGATCTGCCGCTCTGACTCAGTACTCTTCCTGTAGTGGAAGCCTCCTGCTGCTGCAACACCTTTTTCATCATCAGGCCAGTTCTGGGGTTCAAGATGCCAAACTCCGTCCCTCTCTCAAAGTTTTCCTTTTTTAGTTCACAGTGTCAGCATTAGGGAAAGATAGGCTAGATTATTGATTTTACTTATTTGATGATTTCTGCCACTGATTTAAGCTGTACTGACCCTTGCAAAACTGCCTTACTAATAAAATAATTAGCATNTTGTCATAGTACCCCCAAGTATTTAAAACTACTTTCACCCCTGCTGGAAACCCTATTCAAACATCTATCAAAGCTACATTTATAAACAATTGTATTTTTTAAATATGATCATTATTTCAGAAAAACATTTCAACTCCATATGTGATATTTTATTGGAACATCTTTATTCATAACTTTAACCCTCTATGGCATGGCGTTGCCCTCAGGCAACAAACCACTGTTTTGGCCCTCACGCTTTCCTTTTAATTTTTTTCAAGTAAAAAAGGTACAATAAATATCCAATGATTATCTGTGACCAATGAAATTTCACTTTGGAGATCATATGAACTTTTGTCTGTGAGTGAAACCCTCCATTTTGGGACCATAGCTTGCTTGGACGCACTACTCGCAGATAAATTTAATATTTTAGCATGTTTAAGTCGAAATTACTTTGAACAAAAAATATATGTGATGTACATTAATATGCAAAGAAGCATTTTTGATTGAAAAAACACACTTTTTTTCTTTATTTATGTAGAGAAATATAAGGTTTTCGTTTGTTGCCTCAGAGCAACATTGTGCAGTTAGATCACTATTTGATCAGTAACATGCACATGAATGTAGTTGAGTGTAAATTCATAATTGACTCCCTCATATATATATTTTTGCTGTAATATTTACCATTACCCACAGGAGATGAAGGCAAAAACATTTTATGGGTGCAAGAAACTTGACCAAGCAGTTAGGGTCATTCCTTCTGACAGTGAGGACAGTGAGCTTGATGAGAGTGAGAGCGAGGAAGAATGGTCCCCAGAATCAGGTTTGAGAAAGAGTTTGAAGATCAGGATTCAGTCAGTAGTGTAAAATGTTAAATGTGTGTGCATGTGTAGGTGTGTGTGTGTTTCTATATAAGCAGGTGAAAAGAGGTATATAATCTAACTTCATGCTTCTTGGTTTCTTTCGAAAACAAATGGCCTGACTGATGAAACTGAATCCGTGGATAAAGAGGAGAATGACAGCGGAGATGATTTATCAAGGGAAAATGTACAATTTTCACCAAAGTGGAGAGCATCCTACAGTTCTGACATCACTGATTATCCAGAATGGAAGGACTGGCTTCCAAAATCAGACATCATGTCCCCCTATGAGTACTTCAAGATGTTTTTTTCTGAAGACATTCTGGAAGTAGTTGTAGATCAATCAGAATTATATGCCCTTCAGTGTCACACTGCTTGATACATTTTTACATGTTGATAAATTATACATGTTAATTTTTAAATCTATTTAATCCAGTGGAATACCTAGATGGATATCGGCTCCACCTGAAGTGATCTTGTGATGGGAAAAAACACATAGAAAACCAAATATCCAAAATTGGACAAATTATGTCGTTACAACAATCACTGCCAACTGGAGCTTTATAAATTGTGCTTCTAGAGTCTACCAGTAAGTTTCTCTCTAACATCCCTGTTAATATGTGTGTTCTTGTGTAAGTTATATATTTTTTTTTTCTGACCAGGTGGCCAGATTTCCTAAGCAAACAGGGAAAGGCAGTAACAACAATAAAGTTATACATCGTAAATGCCCTGGAGTTCTTCACCTTTTTTAAGGAGACTCCACCAACTACCTCAAGAGTTCCCAAAGCTTCCATCGTCTCCATCCACCGTGCTCTGTCTTCGAGTATGTCAAAACTGGGACAACGTGTGGTCTTGAGACAAATGTCAGTGAAAAGGGCTAAAGTCAACAAGCTCATTCCCAGGGAGGACCTGAAGAAATGTAGAATGATGTCCAAACATGAAATTCCTGAGATTCCTAGAATTCCTTCTAGATGAATTGGACCACAATCCATCCATGGACCTCATTAGAGAATTCTTTGGCTTCCTTGCTCTATACTTTATAAGCCTGTATGGGCATCGGATTGGCGTGTTGACTAACATGACGGTTGCTGAGGTGGAGGAGGCAGAGGAAAACGCAGAGATTGGTGAAGAGGGCTTTGTGGTGAATGTAAGTGTAATTAAATTTTACTAAATACTTACCAGATCAACTGTAAATCCTGCTTTAGGCATTAAATATCTGCAATAAGGAATCATTAAAAAGCACCTTTTATGGCAGTTATTAAGTGTCTGCAACAAAGGAGGAAGTGTTCCTCCTTTAATACAAAACACCGACAGCTCATGAGAGCTCCATGAGTCCTCCTGGTAGTAAGACTTAAACTTACTACTAATGAACTAGAGCAGTTCTTCGGTACAACAATGTACATGTCATTGTTTGGATTATCAGGCACACGGATGTTTTGGAACAAAGCAACCCGAGTGGCCCAGGTAGCTGACACCATGTCACTAAACAGATGGGAGTTCATCAAAAAATCTCTGCACCTCAACAATAATCAAATGAGACAAGAAGAAAATGTTGATCCACTCCACAAAATCTGACCACTAGTCACTCATCTTACCTCAAAGCTGCAGACAATCCCAATGGGTGAGAAGCTGGCTGTAGATGAGCAGATGGTCCCTTTCAAGGGAAAAAATAGGCTCAAACAATATCTCCCGGGAAAACCGAAGAAATGGGGCTACAAAATATTCATCCTGGCAGGATCTGATGGTGTTCCACACAATTTTGAGGTTTATAAAGGGAAAGCTGTGCAACCTGTTGACTTGCAAGATATAGGTGTAAGTGGCAATATTGTTCTCCGCCTTTCCCAGAGAGTACCCACACCGCTGAACTACAAGATTTTCTTTGACAACTGGTTCACTAGTGTCTCTCTCATAAAAACACTTGCTCAGCAAGGAATTCACTGTACTGGGACTGTTCGTAGCAACAGACTACCAGGTGTCAACTTAATTTCCGAAGCAGAGTTGAAGAGAACCGGACGTTGATCTTTTGAACAGAAGACATCCGTTGTTGGAAGAGAAACCACCTTGTATGCTCTGAAGTAACCGTGACTTCTGTCAGTCTTCTCAGTAATTACATTGGAGCACACCCCGTCACTGAAGTTGATAGGTGGGATGGTAAGAACAAGAAAATGATCAAAGTTCCCTGTCCTGCTGTGGTCAGAGAGTACAACAAAAACATGGGTGGTGTGGATCTGCTTGACTCCCTCACTGCACTGTATCGCACTAAAATCAGATCAAAAAAGTGGTACCATCGGTTGATGTTACACATCATCGACATGATCACAGTAACTGCCTGGCTATTCTACAAGAGAGACTCCAACAACACTGGGATGAAAAAAGAGGAACAGATTCAAGTCGTATATTGCAGAAAGCTTGTGTAAGAGTGGTAAGAATCTGGATCATAAGCGAGGTCGTCCCAGTTCCACAGTTGCTGAGGAGTATAACAAAAAGAGGAGAAGAGGACCCACTACACCCATTCCTGTCCCAGATGTGCATCTGGATGCCACAGCTCACTGGATGGTAATGGATAAAAAGAAAGGGAGATGCAAGGTGCTAGAATGCAAAGGTACACCTAAAGCAAAGTGCCAAAAATGTGGTGTCCACCTCTTCTTCACATCCACCAGTAACTGCTTCATGAGGTTCCATACAGAATAATACAGACTATTTACAGTCTGTATTACAGAGTCTGTATTACAGAGAAAGACATGGTTGAGATGCTTGTGATACTTTAGGAGAAAGAAGTGAAAAAAAGATAGTGTTTCAGTTGCTGCATCTGCTTGAAACAAGTTGTTAACATTAGTTTTAAGCGTTATCAGTTGTGAGCCAGGTTGTTTTCTTTGAAATAACAAATGTTCCTATGAAAATGCCAGAACCAGTTCAAAGACACTGAATTTCTCTGGTTGCGGGGAAATCATTCTGTGCCCTTCTATTTGTGTACCTCTGGAATAAGAAATTCAGTACAAACCATCTTACAGAGATAAATCATTTTGTCAGGGTCAGATTATTTAATTGCAATTTTATTTGGTAGACAAACCAGCAAATAGCACTGCAGCAGGTTGACAAGTCACAAAATCAGTCAGCACTCCACAAGAGCGCATACTCCAAAACACAAATATACACTAACCCTAATTTATGACTCAACAATTGAGAATGAAAGTCTGAATACTGTTTTATGAAAATGAACTTGGAGAAATTATTGTTGTTGAAATAAAACATTTTTCACTGTATTTATTGCTTGTTTGTTCCTCTTTCCAGTTATAATCTTGGCGTTTTATTACCGTTGTAGCACAGTGTTGCCCTGAGGCAACAAACCCAAATCCGATTCCGGGAGGTGTGAGGGTCCAATTTTATAATTGATATGTAATTAAGGGCCAACAAGCTCCCAAAGAATGCAGGAAAATATTTCCCCCACCCCCCCGC
>NW_006800368.1:504724-506306 GCF_000485575.1 Poecilia formosa
AACATGTATTGTTTTGCTTCATTAACTATCCAACAGCTAAAAAAACATTTTTATATTATTAATCTTATTATATACTTAGCCAAATGGCACATGCATAAATGCAGTTACACTAATAAAAAAAAATTCTTTCCATTTTTGGCAATGAGATTAAACAATATATCAAAACTATTGGAAATTCCACCAATACTAAAGCTATTAAAATTTGCACTTTATGTTCTCTTTAATTTATTTATGTAATACTAGGCTGATGTACTGCCTCAATGTTTGTTGCCACCTGGCGGTCATTATGTCACACTCTATGCTGTTTTTGTAATATGTATTTTGTATCCCAATCAAGATTATAAACAGAAAAAGACAGATGCATCCTGGAAGGCGTGCCACGTGCAAGCTGGAGGAGAGAAAGGAGGGATGCTATGCTGGCAGCCCCATTCATAGCATCATAAAACAACATGGAATGATACACTTTGAAAATATATACAAATACATGAAAACAGAAATTAAAAATACTTCTACAAATTGATGGGCTGTTATTGCTCTTACAGTGTATTACAATAACATGATTCAATATATATACATTGATATCTTCTTTACTTAATATCATGCACAGTGATGTAATATAATAAAATTTCTAATTTTTTATAAAATAAATGTCTTTTTTTCATTCTTAATATTTGTCAGTCTGTTTCATTTGATTAGGTATTGATCTTGTTTGGGCTTGTTTGAAGAGTTCCATTTTCAATGACAGTCCTATGCTGCCATCTAGTGGAGGGTTAGGGATATAGGATGAAACCCACTTGCACATTAGAGCAAACAAAATAAACAAAAAATGGTAGGGGGACAATCTTGGTACAGATAATATGTGGAAGGGGCCTCACATACCCTCCAAGTTTGGTCAGTGTGGCTCCTTCCCTTGACACAGCTGCCATTGACCTCCATTCATTTGAAGAATTGCTCAGTCAAAACAACTCCAACATTATAAGTGACCAAACTTGGTTTTCTATGCTCCCTCCAACCCTCTGCAGGTGCCCACCACTTTTGGTGCTCCGAGTTAAAGACTCCCATTAATTTTTCTGCATAGTCAGTCTGGCTAGGAATAGAGCTGGGTTTTAACCCTAACCTCAGTGGCCTCTTACTTCAACTTAGCCAGATTTTATTCAATTTTTATTTGTTTTTGAACTCTGCTTTGGAAATAAATCACACTTCACTTTTAAAATGCCATCTCTGAGCCTCTGTTGGATGCAGGATTTCCTGCTCTGAAGACTGGACTTTGGTTTTAAGCATCTTCTCTTTTAACCATGTTTTATTTTATTTAATTTCTCTTCAAACTCAGTTTTTAAGACAGAAATCACAGCTCAGATTCAAATGTCATCTCTGAGCTTCTGCTATGTGCCAAAAATGTGTGTAAAAGCCATTCTTAACATCAGAAATGGCCTTTAAAATGTCTGTCAGCATTTCACCATTTCCCAGAATGCATTGCATAGTAGGGCTTAAAATTCTAGCTTGTAGTTCAACTGTTTTTGGTGCAAACCTTAATAAACCATATACTGTTGCGATCAGAATGAGCTCAGCTGTTGAACTGGAT
>NW_006800369.1:0-44857 GCF_000485575.1 Poecilia formosa
TTCCATCTTTCCTGTTTTATTTTACTTTCCTTCCTTCCTTCCTTCCTTCGTCCTTTCCTTTTATTCTTCCCTGTTTTCTTTTGTCCTTCTTTCTTTCCTTTTCCCTTTGTCGCTTCCCTTCCTTCTTGCATCCATCTTTGTCTCTTTCCATCTTGTCTGCCTTTTTTTTTACTCTTTATTCCTTCCTTGTGTCCTTCCATCCTTCCTTTGTTCCATTCAGTTTCCTCTTTTTCCATCCTCCATTGGTAACATCTTTTTTTCGCACCCCTTAAATTCGTCGTAAACTTTTAGTATTTTATCTTAAAAGGACGTAAGAATGACTGTAAACTCCGGACGTTTCCATGGAACCTGAAAGAAAAGGTTTCGGGACGCAGGGACTAAACGAACGAGGCGCACTTTTTCACATTTTCCGCCTCCGTTCACCTTTGCGTCTCCCTCACACCGAGGGCAGACACACAAAGCGGCCTTGACGTCAGACTCGTTGACGGTTGCCATGTCGACAGCGGCCTGCAAAGTCAAGAGAGAAAGAGGCGGTGTGATGTTTCTCATTGACCCTGTACCTGTATGTGTGTGTGGGGGTGGGGGGATCATGTGGCTGTGTTTTTAGTGCACTGATCCGGTCTCATGATGGTCAACACTTCGGCAGCACGCACCACCTACCTGGGTGCCGTTTCTCTTTTCAGCACAGATTGTGAAAACAGGAGCTAAATAAAAATCTACGACGCTTCTTTTCGGAGCGATGCGGCTTAAATCATGTGTGTGTGTGTGTGTGTGAACCTGGTTTTTATATCCTCATGGGGACCTACTCCTGTCTACAATGTGGGGTTGTGGGGACCACGGCTCCCTGTGGGGACATTTTCTTGGTCCCCATGAGGGGAAATGCTGTTTTTGGGTCAAGGGTTAGATTTAGGACTAAGGTGTGAATTGAGTTTTGTTTAGGGTTAGGTTTGGGCTAGAGTAGCAGTTAAGATTTGGGTTATAAATTTGATGGTTTGGGCTAGGGCAGGGGTGTTATCATTTTCGCTTTGGGCCAAATCAAGATCTTGAATGCTCTTAAAGGGCAGGTTGTGCCAGAATGTATTGATAAAACCTGTTCAGAAACTGTTAAAATATCAATGAATTCTTAAAATTAAATAATATTATTGAACATCTTTTCAGTCCCTCCAGGATTTAGTGATTCTCCAGGATTTAGTGATTCTTTTTGTAATTTTTGTGCAGTAAAAATCAAATTGTTTGTGGTACTAATTTGGAAATATTTGTGATATTTGTGCCTATTAATGACGGTAAATACAACTTTTTATTACTCACTGTATAGATCATGGACTATAATCTGACATCAATTAAAGCTGAGGCAACTGTTTAGTACAAGTAGGAAAGTTTTTGACAATTTTTGAGAAAAATCAGCAATAAACTCCCAATTATTGGCTCAAAACAGTGCGTGGATTTGATAATTTTGTGTGAATATCCACAATAATTCTCAAGAAACTGGAGTAACTGATTAATATAATTTGACAGTAAACAGATAAAAACTGCACTGATTTGATTGAAAACTTAATATTTAAGCACATTTAATGTTTAGTCTAGAAGCCAGAGGGCCACATGCAAAGCTACTGCAGACCGGATTTGGCCCATGGGCCTTGAGTTTGACACATTTGAGCTAGGGTAAGGGTTAGGCTTTAGAAAATTAATGGAAGTCAATGTAAAGTCCCCACACATCAAGAAAAACACAACTGTGTGTGTGTGTGTGTGTGTGTGTGTGTGTGTGTGTGTGTGTGTGCGTTAGCTAAATTTGACAGCACTCGACTCCACCCAAAACAAACGTTAGCAAATAGCCTGCCCCACTTCCACGCCGCCATGTGACAAAGTCCTGGACTGCACAACATCTGACTTGAGCGTCTTTATTATTATGTAAAGGTTGAGCTCAGTGGGTGTGTGTGTGTGTGTGTGTGTGAGTGAAGTGTAATTGCCAGGCGCTGGGAACAGCTGGAGGAGCCGCAGCCTGCAGGGAGCATTCCTCTGTGGTCAGCCGGCCCTGATTGTCCTGTTCGTCTTCCTACTAATTTCCCCGCGTCTCAGACTCAAAACTCTCGCAGTGAACTCAGTCACCCCACTCAAACAGAGCAACATACATTTACACTCAGGCTGTCATTAAGTTCTGGGACGAGCAGCTATAGAAACACATCAAGTCATGTGATGCAGGATGGGCTTTTTATAAAACCTGTTATTTTATAAAAATACATCTTCAACATATTTGGTAAAAATGTCACCTTGTCTTTACAGTTTTGTTATGAGACAGATAATCTGTGAAAAGATCGATCTCCACGTCCTCTGAGCTGCCATGACTATCTGAAGAAACGCACCAAAAACAACCAGAGTCAGGAGAAGAGGCTTAGTGCTGTCAGTCAATCTCATGTACTCGCTGCTAAAGATGCTAATAGCTCAAAAACAAATTACGGTTACAGGAAAACCCAGTTAATGCTAACTAGTCTTAGCATTCACAACAGGCTTTGCTAGCTGGAGCGAAGCAGAGAGCATGGAGGGGAAATGGAGGGATGATTGACAGCGCTAAGACCCGCCTCCTGGCTCTGATTGGTTGTTTCTTATTAGCACTGGAATAATGCAGGTATTTCATTTTTCAAAGTAGTAACTAGTTGCATTTACTAGAGTAACTTTTTTGAAAAAAAACAAAAAAACTTTTGGGAGTATTTTTACTATGCTGCACTTTTTACTTTTACTTAAGTAATTTTATTATGAAGTATTTCTACTCGAGTAAAATTTCTGGATTTTCTACCTACTGAATGAAAAACGTTTAACCCAAAATTCACCAGACACAGACACACACATGCAGTTTTTGTTAAAGTTTCATAGGTTTTCATTGACATACTGCAGCTTTAAGATAAGAAGCAAACATTTAAAACTGTCTGTTCTGTCTTGGTTGCAGTCATAAACGTTAACAGTTAGCATGCTAACGTCAGACTGAAGAGTCTGAGGTGGAGCTTTGGGAATAATGCAGAATATTTTTTATCCTTATTTTTCTTTTTCAGATTGCTTTGATTAAAAATGCTATAAAAATAAACCTGTATTGGTTTGAAAACAGGCTATTAGCTTTTCCCAGATTGATTGCCAGCCACAGTTGCTCCTGTAGGATCCCTCTTGTTGCCTGCGGTTATAGCGCAGATCAAACTGATGATGATAGTTCACTGCATTGAATCAGCTGCTGCTTTCACTTAAAAAAAACCAGCTGACACTGCAGGCTTGTGCTTAATATTTCACACTAATATTTTTATGTTGACTTCATCTTTGCTTAATACATTGGAAAACAGTCAACGTATTCTGTTGTGTGTTTTGTTAAATGACGATAAGAGGTGATGAATGTAAATATTTAGATTTCATAAATGTTTCAGTTCCTTCAGGAAGCTTTGAAAAGCAAATATTTATGATTGCCTAACTACCAACTCACCTATCAGCTTTCTTAGAAGCTGTTTTCCTGGCATCAGATTGAGTTGTCCCATATAATAATTCTAGGAACCTAATGACAGATTTCACACACATCAAATATATGAAACGAGACTGACGCAAAAGCTTCTGTACTGCTAACTTTCATGACGTTATAAACAAAACTTGTTTTTTAAAGTTCCTGTCTAGTTAGGAGAGTCTCATCATTTGATGATTGGCCAAGTGAAAACAATCATTTTAAGAATAATGTTGCAGAAAACTGAGTGATTCTATGATGTGTTTCTAAACTCTAAAAGAATCAAATGAAATCAAGGATCGGGTTTTTAAGGGGTAGTTATGAGCAGTAAGTATCTTACTGAGGAAGCTGTGTTTAAAGAATCAGGGAAAAGTTTAAGTTTTACCAGTGGGAAGAAACAACTTATATTTGTTTTATCCTCTCAGTGGAACGGTAGAGAGAAACAAAATTAAAGAAATATTAGAGATTAGGGCTCAAATGATTCCTCTGATTAATGGTGATGGATCGATTCATGAAATAATAATCTACTATTTCAGTAAACTACTAATCGTTAATTGGAGTATACGAACTCAAAAAGAGCATTTGGTGGGAAAAAAGCCAATGTATTCATATTAGTAATTAAGCCAAAACTCTACAAAAATAGATACATTTAGCATTTAAGATAAAAACATTTTTTTCTTTAAATATTGTTTTAGCCAAAACTCCTCAAGTTGCAGTTTTAGCATCATCCAGTTCAAATTCACTAAAAGAAATGCTGTGTAACTGCATTTTAGGCTATAGAATGTTTTTTTTTCTTATTTAACAAAGTAATTGAATAGTTTATTTATTTGCATATGTTTTATGTATTTCTAATTTTATATGAAAAAAGGCTTATGTGGTTTAATTAAATTAAATTAATTTTTTAATTGATTACTCGATTAATCATCAGAATAATTGATTAATCGATTACAAACATAGCTCTGTATTAGACGTTTGTTTCTGCTTGTCCAGGATTTTGAAAACATTACAGCAAATGTAAAACTGATAAACAACCTTCATGTTTGTGGCCCTGAAACAGATTTTGCTCCAGACTCCATTTTTCCTCGTTGTTTATCCTGCTCACATTATAGCTCAGCTGTATCGTATGTTTTCTTTCCTCTCCTGTGGGAAAAACAAGAATAACCGCACACTAATTAAGAGCACTTTGCTGTGTCAGCTTACACTTATTTCAGGCTCCAGCATGTACGTAAAAACGACACAATCGCACATGCACCAACAGGCTGAGGCTCCCTGGTTTCCAGTCGCTCCTGAGGCCAGCGGGTTGGATTAGCAGCTGTCATGGTGAAGCCCTCAGCGCCTGCAACGGCTGCGTAGCTAAACACCAGCATGAACGAATCTAGACAGCAACCCGCTGACCTGTTAGACCTCTAACACACATGCACAAACACACCAGGCCTCTTTCCCACCTGCTCGAGTGACGGTCCGCGTCACCTTGCTGACCCGAAACCTTGAAGTTCTGCCTCGTCTCTTCGGGGTTTAGCCTAACCGCTAAAATATGGCGGCGCTGTTCTGGGATATAACCCTCTTCTGACCTTAAAGACTAATTATATTCAGACAACAATACAGCAGCTTAAATAACATCATTGGAAGAGCTTAACACTTAAAGGCCATCTATTGAGCAAAATTCACATTTTCATGTTTTTGTTTTTTCATTTGGGTTTATACTGCTTCAAAAAAACACCCAGACATTCTTTTGGTAATAAGTTAATGTTTTCTGGTGTCTGGAAAACAAGCAGTTTCAAAAACCTCCTGAATGTTAAGTCACATGCTCCGTTACCTAGCAACCACATCAGGGTTCCACACGTTACCTAGCAACCCCAGCAGAGCTCCAGCATGTTTGGTCAACTGTTTTATTTATGTGCTGTACAATGGCTGCTGGAAAAGACAACTGATTTGTTGTTGGCTTACCATCCAGAAACCGCTTTCTTGTTTTTGCAGGAGGCTCTACTTCTGCTTTTCAAAGATGCACATTTGTGTAATTGCACCTGTGTTTGCAGCCATTTTCATTATTATTTTTGCTTCTAGTTGAACATTAATTTGAGAGGGGAGTGAATGCAGGAAAGGTAAGACATCCATTGAGAACTTATTTATGCTCATAATCAATAATCTGACCAACTGTTTTGCTTATGGCCCATCTTTTAGGGAAGGCCTTCTTGGTTTCTTATCACATTCAGGTCAGGATTCTGTCTCGGTCAGTCCATGACTGGAAACATTTAAATAAAATTAAAAGGAAAACAAGATAGTCAACATCACTGCCAGGTTGTCTGACCTCCCTAAATCTGATTTCCCTCCGAGTCGAAAATAAATTGCTCTCACACTCTGAAAGTTTGCCACCGGGCCTGCTGGAATGACAGTGGAAGAAGCAAGCTCTCCGCAGCCCGAGGAAAACCACAGAAAGCAAACAGACGGTCTCTCTGGCTCACACGCAAACACTCAACCAAAACCAACAAAAACAATCCAAAAGTGAAACATGAAGCACATGTTCGGACACACATCTCGTTCAGAAACGGGGAGGCAGGAGCTTAAAGTCTGTCTTTACGGCTTAAACATGTCGTAAGTCATCTCTAATAATATAAGAAAAGCTTTTTAGCTGTTGGTTACAAGCTTTCTATGGGTGTCGAGAGAAACCGAGAGTGGGAAACACGATCGAGTGAGGACATGGCACTATGAGGAACACCATGTGTTCCCCGAACTGATGATGTACTGATAAAGGCTGAATGGAAGTGGTGTTGTTTTCACCGAGAAGCTGAATGCACAGTGATGTGACTAAGCTGCAAGAGGACCTGAGTGTATGAAGCAGCATGTGATGCTTGGAGACAAACCTATTTCCCATGATACCTCAGTGGAAACCAGCAGGCTGACGTCAAATTTCACTTTAAAGCACCGTATTGTTAAAACGGGAACAATTATACCTTTGTTGAGACAAATATTTCTGCTTATTTTCACTTTGAGAAGTCTTTGCAAACTATTTATTCAGTGTTGAAGAGTTCAGAACTAATCTAAAAGTGTACTCCGAGTAATCAGCTATTTTTACCACTGCAGTCCCACTGCAAGAAGAATCAGCTCCTGTCTGGTTTTATAAAACTACAGCAAATATGAAGAAATAAGAATTTAAATAAGATGTATATTTGAAATGTAGTTCAAATGGTTCATTCACACCAGCCCTGTTTAATCCACTTTAATCAAACTCTAGTATTTTTTGTTAGAAACACCGGTTCGTTTGGGGAGGTGTGAACGCGCAATCAAACTCTGGTGTGGACCAAAAAAGCGAACTGTGGCCCATCTACAAACCTCGTTCTTGGTTTGGTTAAATGAACTCTGGTGCGGTGTGAATGCAGATTGCACACCGCTCCAAAAGCAGGAAGTGGACTACAGCGCAGGGCATCCTGGGTAAATAAAACCAAAGCAGAGATGAGAGTCTAGCACTAATAGGAGAAACGACTCATGGTCTTTTGCCAAAGACAAAAGAGAAATCATACAACTGCTAAAATCTGACGTTTCCTTCAGTGGTTCTTGGTGCAGCGCCCCCTCAGGCGAGAAGGGGAACAGGTCTTTCAAATCGTTGGACACAATGCAGTGTGAAAGTGAACCACAGCTGAAAATGCAACAAATGTTGCAATTTTGGTCCCCAATCGAACCGAATCTATCGAACTATCAGGTGTGAAAATATTATAAGTTTATACTTTGTTCTGCTCCTTTTTATTTATGATTTCTTTTAGTTGTTAAACTATTCACATTTATTAATGACTGAATTAAATAAAAAATGAAATGGAAATAATTAGTTTGGTTGAAGCCATATTCATTTGGAAGATTTCCTCTTTAGCTGTTAGCGCTACCAGACACCATCATGACAAAAGAAAGAAAATTACTTCAATCAAAGATGGAGAAAAACTGAAGATGATTTAAGTCTGCTTGAAACAGTGCCTTGACACCAAGACATTTCTTATGCAAACTAAACTTTCTGCACTCGTTGGAGAAAGTGAATATTTAATCTGCTGAGCAGAAGCTCCCAGCTGGGAGCGTGGCCTCATTCCCAGGAAAAAACAGGAAAACTACAGCTGATAACAGGATCAGGGGCCAAAGGAGGGTTTACACTTCTGAGGCTGAAGTTTTATCAATTCATAAATTTTTTTGTTTATAATAATTTAACTTTATAAAAATCTGGATTTCTTTTTCACCCATACACTTCTTGGGTGGATATTGTGCATTATCGAGGTGAACTATATATATATATATATATATATATATATATATATATATATATATATATAGTTTTTAATGGTACATCAAACTGACTTTTGAGAGAATGGGCGGTTTTATATATTTTTTTCTACTAACAACTTCTTTTCATTCAAAACTTTTTATATCAACTATATGCATATCGATGTGTATTGGTGTTTATTTGGTGATTGAACTACTAAAATAGGCATCTAGAAGTGTGTCAAACTTGAGGCCCGGGGGCCAAATCTGGCCCGCCGTAGTTTATGTGGCCCTCTAGACTCCAAATTACATAAGTTCCTCCAGTTTTTCACAAATCTGCAAATTTCACACAAATTGGCAAATCCAAAAAAAATTTCTGATTTTACTGCAAAATTTTCTCAAAATTGACCAAAAACATTAAGCGTCTGCTGCCTTAGCTTTACTTGATGTCGAGTTACAGTCCATGGTTGATAGGGTGAGTAATAAAAAGTCACATTTAACTTCATACATTAGCGCAGAATTCCTTACAAATATTTCTAAATTACCACGACAAAATCTGTGATTTTGATTACAAACAAACCAAAAACAATCATGAAATCCTGGAGAACTGATCAGTGAAACACTTAAATACTGAAACAAACATCTGTTGATATTTTAACAGTTTCATGGGTTTTATCAGTACATTCTGGCCCTTTAAGGACATCAGATTTGTAATTTGGCCCAAAATGAGACTAAGTTTGACTCCCTAATTTAGAGAATTTTTTTGTTTTTTACTGATTTTATCTCCTTCTTTCACCCAAGTATTCTTATTTTAAGACATTTCCCACATTTTCACCGGTGTGAAAAGCGCCGTTTGCAGACACAGAGTTTAAAAACCAGTAGCTCCTGGTTTGACGCCACTGACAGAAGCTGCAGCCTCGTTTCCAGATGTTCCCCTCTGCGCTCCTCAGGTAGTTTAATGACACACAAACACACTCACACGCCTGGACGAAACATCACCCACTCATGACTCACCAGATTTATGTGCACACAGACACAGCAGTAATTCAGCTGGTAGGGATGTTTACCATTTGGAGGAATTTACAGTTTTTGGTAACGTGAAAGGAAGCCCTCAGCGCCAGTAGATGCACAAACTATACTCTGTTTTATGGCACCAACGCATTTCTGCCTGCAGAAACAAACTTAAATGCTTCAACATGCTAGCGCAAACCATTCAGGTAAAACAAATACATCTATAAGCTGTTTAACTCCATTTACTTTCATTTCTTACATTAGCGTGGGCAGTTTCCAGGTCACATGAGAACTGTGTGTACGGTTTCTGTTTGCAGATTAAGGGCTTCCAGGCATTACAGCGTCAGTACAGTACACAGAGTGTTACAGTGTCGTGCTTGGACTGCGGTCACACTGCAGCGGCAACGTGACCACCTGCGACACCTTATCGAGTCTTGAGAGCGCACAAAGTCATCTTTTAGGTGAAAAATGTGGGTCAGTGAGACCTGAGGACCATTCAGATTCATGAATCAGCAGATGAGTGAAATTCAACCCGAATGCTGCCTGGGTTACAGCCTGAACTGTTACAAACGTGACTTAAGTTTTGGGTGATTTTTTTCTGATCCTGTTCAGAAATCAAGTCTTAAAAAATTGGAGCCAAACTGGTAACATGGAGTGAAAACTGTTTCATCTAGTTTTTACTCCATGTTTTTATTTTTAAGCAGTTATAAGATTTCTGAAAAAGGCCCAAAATCTGGTTGACAGATTCAGACATGAACTTTCATAGCAGGATAAAGATGGTTACAAAGCCAGCCTTTTATCACCTGAAGAACATTTCCAGAATTAGAGGTCTAATGCCTCAGCACGTCCTGGACAAACTTGTTCATGCGTTTATCTTTAGTCACATTGATTACTGAACAGTTTCTTCACTTTTATGTCTAAAAAAAATCAATCATCCAGCTGCAGCTGATCCAGAACACTGCTGCTGGCGTTCTGACTAAAACCAGGAAGATGGAGCACATCACCATGAGTTTGTTTCAGCTTATCAAGTGACTAATTGATTTATTGCATGATTAACATAATAGAAGGTTTCTTTTCTCACCAGGAAACCAGGTTTAGGCCGTTGTCCTCCTGTTTGTCTTTACTTTTGCTGTTTTGGACCCTGCAGACAAACATCATGGTGAAGTCATTGGTTACAAAATGCTACTTAGATAAATCAATTGCCAAACTAAGAGCAATTTTAAAAAGCAAAATGTAAGTAAGCTGTTTAAAATGTCAAGCTAAGGCCAGGGAGACAATTCAAGTGCACACTACTGCATTAAATGATCTAATTAAGCAAATTTTAATCTATTATCTCTGCAAAAAGTAATCAGTAAAGAGTTTGAACTTATCTTGGTGAACGGCACAATCTTTCCTTCTGCTGTAACTATTTTTGTCACATTAAGTCACATTTTACTTACTGACATAAGAAATTACAACTTTTATCAATAAAACAGAAAAAAAAAACATTTTAGTAAATGTGAGTTAGCATGCTGGTGAAATTAGCATTAGCTTCCCTGCTAACTCAATGAATGAATGAATGAGTTCAGAGATTTTTCCTGTGAAGGAGAAAAAAGCTGCTGTTTGCTTAACTAACTACTGCAGAGGATAAAGGGATTTAAACTGGAAGTGTGAGTTTTGGCGACAGAAAGAGCCGACAGGTTTTCTTCCTAAGTGACAAAGATGTCAGACGGGATTTCTCTGCATGCGAGAAGGTGTGATGAAATCCTTCCTCAGTTTTCTTTAACTTCTTTAAGCTTCTGAAGGCGTCAAGGATCGAAAATACAAATTTAAACAGGTTTTTGTGTTTTTTTAGCTGATATTTTAAAAAGATTTTTGTTTACATTATAAATAAATTAGTCCTGTTAATTTTTAAAAAGTCAAATCAGATTACATGATAAATGCTTAACTTTCTAAGCTTTAAATGTAAATATGCATTTTGCTTAAGAAATGTTTTATTGTCTCAAAGGAAACGTGTCTGAAGATTCTCAGTTTTCAAGTTTTTATGCGTTTTGTTTCAAATACTCAAGTAAAAGTAGAAGTACTTTTAGCTTATTTTAGTCAAGTAAAAATAATATAGGCAACTGATCAAATTAATCAGTTCATAAGTGGAAATTACATCATCAGACGGACAAAAAGTGGAAATTTTGGTATTTTTAGGACAAAAATTACAATAATTTATATAAACAACAAAAATAACAAAATCAGGCAAAAGAAAGTATTACCAAATCAAATTGTTAAAATAAAAAACTTATGAAACGTTAACAGAAACTGCAGGTGTGAGTCTTGTGAATGTTTGGTTAAAACACGTTTGTTTTTCATTCAGTCGGTAGAAAATCCAGAAATTTTACTCAACTAAGAGTAGAAATACTCCTAAAAGTACATTTTGTCAAAAAAAAAAAAAGTTGGTGAAGTAAATGTAATTAAGTAAATGTAACTAGTTACTATCCAGCTTTGCACATGTGTAAACGTGAAGGTTGATTTAGATTTCCAAGTAAAGACGAGCGTCTTCAAAAAGTGTTGATCTTTAAACGCTGGACATGAAAAAATAACTTTAGACAGAAACTTTTCTGTTCTGATTTTTTTTTCCCGTTACTCCGGTTCAAATGGCTCCTTTTACTCTGCAGTTGATCCAACACAAAGGGCACATTGTGTTGGATCATCTTGTTTCTACTACAAACTTCTGATGTTGTGAGCAGGAAAAAAGCCTGGAAGGCTTAGAGGCAGAGAAGTAAAACACCGAGAAACTGAGAGACTCAGAAAGTGGCAAATTCACTGCAAAAACACAAAATCTTACCAAGTGTTTCTGGTCTAGTTTCTACTGCAAGTATCTTAGTACACTTGAAATAAGACAAACTAACATAAAAGTAAATTTCAGCAAAACATAGAGGATTGTTTTAAGTCTTTATATTGATGAAAAAGGGATAGTTCTATCGGCAGATTATTTCACTTATAACATGGGAAAATGTCTTATAAGTGAAATAATCTGCCAATATTCATCAATATTAAGGAATTATTGACTTAAAATAATCTCCTATATTTTGCTAAACGTTACTTATATTTAGTTTTTTGTATTTCAAATGTATATTTGGACTAAAAGCTAGAACAGAAACACTTTGTAAATGTTGTGTTTTTTAGTGTACTGTATTCTTTCTCAGAAAAACAATTTTAAAAAATCCAGTATTTCTTAGAAAATAACCCAGCAGGGCCTGAGTTTGATATGAAGGAGGAAAAAGATGCTAAATTTAAGAGCTACACTGCAAAAACTCAACATCTGACCAATATTTTTTGTCCATAGTGCAAATATCTTAGTTGAAGTGAAACAAGAAAAAACTAACAAGTAACTTTACAACAAGATAAATAAACGTGTAAGTAAAGAAAAATGTTGAATACTGGTAAAGTACTAGTTCCAGATTTGGTCACTCATAAAAACATGTTTTCCCTTTTTATAAGTGAAATAACCTATTTGTTTGACTAATAGTAATGAATTATTGATTTAATCTCCTTCATCTCAATGAAAAGCTACTTGTAAATTAGTCTTGTCTTATTTCAAATATTTGAATATATTTACACTAGAAATCAGACAAAAATACTTGGTATGATTTTGTGTTTTTTGCAGTGTATAAAGAGAGTTTTGTGCACATAAATAAGGAATTTGACTTTTCTCTCAGATTTTCATGATAAATTTGTTCTTAAAAGCTTATGGTAAATAATATGCAACATTTTGGCCTAAACCTCGGTGTAGATTAGGATTAAAGGTGGAATTACAATCACCGTTGCTATTGGATACCATTTTAACATGTTAAATAAGTGGGACAGGTTGCTAATTTGGGGCTAAATTGGAATTAATTTGAAAAATTCATATTTTTGCCTGTTTTCATGAATACATACATTTTCTTGTTTTGACTCAGGCAGATTCCAGGCCACCTAAAGATTTAAAATCAAATAGGTCACTTCCAGTTTTCAGGTGAAGACTCATTTATCCAGGCCAGCTTTCTGCTGCTGAATGTTTTCTGTTTTCAAAACATTTTTCTGTATTTTTTTAGGTTTGTTTTGATTGTAAAGCACTTTGTGGGTTTTTGACCTGTGAAAGATGCAGTAAAAATAAATTTTACTTACTATTTACGTGTGTGTGTGTACGTGTGTTTATTCAACGTAAATAGCTGTGTGTATTCCAGGCCACATAACCCAGAAACGGCGCAGAAATGCAGAGACGGTTATGACTCATCTCTTGCTTAAAGCCATTTCTGCATTCATAAGACAAAAGTATCAATGAAACCAGAAGATGCTGTTTTCTGGTCCTGGTGTAAAGGCAGACACACATGCAATCAGTACAAAATAGAAACAACACAAATTAAAATAGTTGTGAAATTAAATTTAACTATAAATAAAGATGTGTGCAAAGTTGTAGATGCAAAGGAAACGGTTACGCACTATAAAAAGTGACAAAATGAGATGTTTTTCCGCTCGCTGATGGAGGTTAATTTAGTTGGTACACACACAAACACAAACTTTTCCCACTCTGTTTGCATGTGTGTGTAAATGCAGATAGTTTTCCCCCCTCCGGCGCATGAATGGGAGTCCTGAGAGCGCCAGATAAAGGTGGTCTGTCCTGCCGCGCCGCTCTCCTGATTCTTAAAAGGGAGTCATTGATGGGAGAACTGGTCTTGCAGGACTTTCGGCCACGCAGGGAGACGGCGAGTCGTGAAAGTGACAGGTGCACAACAGCAGAGGAAACTCAGAAATATGTTCAGGAAACCTTCAAGCAGTTTAAAAACCTCAAATATTATAGATGGGAGAAGGACATTTGATAAAAGTAGATAAGCTTCAAAATTAGAGGTAAAATTATTAATATTAAGGTAGAATAGAAATAACCTTCTTTGTCCCTTAGTGGGGAAATTTACTAAGTGACAGAAAATCAAAGCATATAAATTAATTACATAACATACTGAAAAAATACAACAAACAAAACTGCAAAAGAAGCTGAACCGAAGCAGAAAAAGCTGTTGCAGAGCATAAATTAGCATCATAAGAGCAACAAGTTTTAAATATATGTTCTGAAAAAACACTTTAGAAGCATGCCAAGTTAAATTAAGGCAGAACGTTAGACAAAACATTTAAATCTGATCTGTGTTTTTAGATCTAAACAGAGAAACAATAAGCTACAATGCTACTGGTAGCATGTTAGCTTAAAGTAGCTACTGCTATTTGTGATTCTAGCAACATATTACATACAAAAATCAATAAAACTGCATCACTAGAAGGAACGCTAGCACTACTATGTTATCTAGCAATAACAAATATAGAAACAAAAGAGTAAACTTCATGAGTACGCCAGTGGTGTGGCCATATTGTGAGTGGCATATTAATATTAGCTTAAAGAAGCTGACATTGTCTGTGATGCCAACAGAATATTACATGCCAAAATCAACAAAAACAGTATCATAAGCTAGCATGCTAACACTAGCATGCCAGATAGCTGTAGCAGATTTAGACACAAGAGTAAACATGAAAACAGCAGTGTTGAAGCCATATTGTGAGTGGCATTTTCTGATGAAACAACTCAGTCAAACTGAGTTTGAAAAAAATAGGATATTTGATTCAAAACATTTGAATGAAATGATGATTTTTCAGATCATGAAACAATTTTTAATAACCACAGAAATACAGATGATTTTCACTTAATATGTGAAAACCGGCCAGGTCCTATTTAAAACTTAAAATAAAAATCTTGCTAAATAATGAATTCACTGTAAATTACTACATTTTCTGGATTCAGTTTCACCAGCTACACTCAGACCTGATTACTGCCAGACCTGCATAACCAAGAAATCACTTAAATAAAAGCTGAAAAAGCTGCACCTCATTCCTCCATTTAGAAGAAAATCAGGAACAGATGAGAAGAAAGTACAAATATGTTGCTCCTAATGGCATGTAAGCAACAGTCTCAGTTCTCAAAGGTATTTTGGGAAATTTAAAACAAACTCATGAGGATTTTCTCAGCATTGTCGTCTGAAAGCAAACAGACTAAACACAACATGTTGCCATCGATCATGTGTGACTTTTTGTGATGATTCTTAAAATGACGCTGCTGATAAATTGTATTAAGTCACAATAACAGTCGCAGTCAGCGCTCTGCGGGAGCATGATCTGAACAGATTCATTACAAACGCAGTCCTTCAGGACCCCATTTGGACGAGTTCACCACCAGGAGAGTTTGGGGGAAAGTTTCTCAACAGGAGACATGTGTGGGCATGCTGGGAAATGAAAACGGTGAGAAAAGAAAAAGCAGGGCTGCATTAGAAAGAGAAACAGAAACATCATTAGTGAGCCCACAAACAGTCATTTCCTCCAGCGAGCCAGCAGATTGTATCAACATTCAGCTTTTGTTTGAAAGTCGCACATATGAAATATGGACGTGAGTTGGAGCGCCGCAGCTGGACCGAGGAGAGGGGACCACGGGTCTTCTCCAGAACCGCATTCTGTAGGAACCCGAGGCCCGTTTAGCTTCCTGCCAGAAGCCGGTCACACCTTCAACCTAAACCGTGTTTGTAGTATTTCATGTAACCAGAATGCAATAAGCAGTATTTCTGAAAGGATCATCTTAAAGCTGCAGGATTTAGTTTTTCTTAAAAATATGTTTTATTAGAAATGTCACCATGTTGTGACAGTTTAATATGAGACAGATAATCTGTGAAAAGACTAATCTCCACCTCTTTTGGCGTCCGAAGAGATGCACCAAAAACAACCAATCAGAACCAAGAGGAGGGTCTAAGTGCTGCCAATCATCCTCATGTGCATGCTAATGGTGGAGAAACACCTTACACTGCAAAAACACAAAATTGTACCAGTTTTTTTTGGTTTAGTTTCTCAGTGAACTTAAAATAAGACGAGCTAACTTAAAAGTAACTTTTCAGCAAGATATAGCAGCTAAAGTAAATAATTCCTTAATATTCATGAAAAAATGTTCCACTAAACTGTTATTTAGCTTATAACATGGGGAAAATGAAAAACTGTTACAAGTCATTTTATCTGCTAATGGTACTAGCACTTTTTTGTCATTAAGGAATTATTTAATTAAAATAAGCTCTTGTTTTTGTCTTATTTCAAAGGTACCAAGATATTTGCACTAGAAACTAGACCAGAAATACTTAAGATTTTGTGTTTTTGCAGTGAAGTTAGTCAAGTTAAGATGTACAGATCACACACACTAGCATTTTTAAGTTTTAAGAACGTGATTTTTTTTTTTTTTTAAAGTAAGCTCCACTTGTTGTGTTTTACAGTGCGAGGCCAGTGTGTTCAGGTTACTTTGAGTCCATGGACGTCCGAGCTGCAGCGGGTAATTACATGTAATCACCCAAAATGTTTATACTGTACAAATAGCTGAAGCATGCTGAGTGAGTGTTATGAATGAGGCGGGCCCCTCTGCGATCCCCCGGCTCCGGATCGTCATGCAGCGGGACGGAGGCCCGGTAGGACCACCGAAACCGTCCTGCACCGCGCCACACGCTGCACAGTGTCCTAAAGACACGGCTTATAACGAGGTTTAGTCACTACATCGTATCAAACCAGAATCTGGACCAACTTTAACATTTTTACTCTAAAATCTCTTACATAAGTTCTCACATACCTACAAACTTTGTCTCATTATACTGGCAATTACATATGGAGCAACATTAGTGCACACCTGTGGACACTATTTTATTGAACTTTTACAAATAAAAACCTGTATAAAAAATACTTTTTTGATCCCAAAAGGGGAATTGTTGTTGTTGTTGTAACTAATTCATTTTTTTCAAAGCATTATTGAAGATAGTGATGGTTGTCTCCTGTATCAGTCTGTGTTACAACGAATTTCAAGAAGCCTCTGACTGAAGACACTGCTTTTCTAGGGTTGTCCATATTGTTTTTATTATTTTATGTAAAATACTTTGTTTTTAGAGTTGGTTATGGACTTTGGCTAGACCATTCTAACACACAAACATCCTTTTGATGCATATCTAATTCAGTTCACCTCTCAGCTCCTCCAGACTAGCGGCAGCAGCAATTAGCCAACACTTGGAACTGGAATTGTTCATCTGCTGTTTCTCATTCCAACACTCCTAGGAACGGTTGTAAACAGCTTAATGGAGGAGCATTGTTGTGATGACTTCCTTAAAGGCAGAGTTTCAAAAAGAGTAGGAGTTTCTTAAAGAGACAGAGACCCGTTTTTAAGATGTCAAATTCTTTTAAATTATGTTTTATAGATACGGCATTTTGATAACAACTGAAGGTAAGATATTTACTGATTGTGCTGTAAAATACTGTTAGTTATGCATTAATTAAGGGTGAGAAGCAGAATATAAATATTACGTTTATAAATGCTTATAAACATAGAACTTAAAACGTAGAACTCTACATAAAATGGATATGTGAACAGATTAGGCTCACTATTTTTGAAAGAAACTGGATTATTTTTTGTCATTCTCACCCTTAATTAATGCATAATAAACAGTTAATTCTTTATAATGTGTTTACACTGCAAAAAAACAAAATCTTACAACATATTTTTGTTTAGTTTCTAGTGCAAATATCCTGGTACAATTGAAATAAGACAAAACTAACTTACAAATAACTTTTCAGCAAGAAATATATAAACTTGTTTTAAGTGAATAATTCCTTAATATTGATGAAAAAGTTCTGGTTTCACTGGCAGATTATTTCACTTATAACAGAAAAAATGCCTTGTTATAAAATAATCTGCCAATGGAACTGTAACTTTTTCATCAATATTAAGGAATAATTGACTATTTCTTACTGAAAACGTAGCTGTAAGTTGGTTTTGTCTTACTTCAAATGTACTGAGATATTTGCAGTAGAAACTAGAAAACAAATGGTAAGATTTTGTGTTTTTGCAGTGTAGAGATGGATTAATAACATGCCGATGAACCATTAGTATTCAGGGAGCCTTATTGTGAAGTGAAGCAGTTTGGTTTATATGTATGATGCGATAATAATGTAGTCCAGGTTCTAAACTTAATATTTTTTTTTACAGTGCAAAGATTCTTGAAGCTGAAAACTGATTTCTGAGTAAAATAGGAGCCATGAAACGCTCCTAACTGTTTTTTTTTCCTTCTCTATATTCGCCGCTTGTTGCTCTTGTTTCGCTTCGGTTCAACACCAGCGGTCAGAAAGCGTGCCTCCTAAAATGTCAACACACTCCCAAGATTCACTTCCCCACCAGGTCGCACCCTCACCCCGCTTCCTTATCGGCCTCCGGCTGCGGGTCACGTGTGGCGAGCCCACGCCTGGTCTAAGTAAAGCCCCTTACACAGCTCGATAGGACATGCTACATTTTACAGCTGCATCGCTCCAACTTACACGCCTGCTGCCTGTTTCTTCGCTTTTAACTCAGCGGAGTGTCGCTTTGCTATCATGCTGGGCTGCAGAAGCTGACTGACACACAAAGATAAATAAAGAGCTGCAGATTGTTGGGTGGTGGTGTAGATAAGATATTCATCGTTATTAAGGTGTGATCTTTACAACCTCGCAGAGAAAGTTCTGTTTTACAGCAGGAAATGTGACTGCAGCATAGTCTGTATTCAGTAGAATATTATGGAAAAGCATGTTTGTTTCACGATGGTTTTCATTTACAATTAGAATAATATAGCTAACCAAGTGAATTAAACATTTTTAATACAGAAATGTGGGCTTAATTGAATAAATGAAGGTGCATTTGCATTTTGAAGTGGGAATTTCTGGGTTGCAAATCAGAAAAGTCAACTTAAAATAGATATAACATTAAAGCATCTGCTTGAAAAATCATAATTTCCCATGTATTTCTTAAATGAAAATCCATTATGGCCACCACTTGAGTAAAAATAATTGTATCTTCTATCATTATTGGTAACTTCCCAGTTAACTAAGGTGCCAAATAATTCCCAAAATTTAATTTCTGACTTTTGAGACAAAATGCTAGTTTAGCTTGTCTTACTTTGAGTGATTTCGTTAAACCTAGACCTGAGAAACAAAACAAAAACATATTTTTTTGCAAAAAGCAAGTAAAACAAAAAGTAGAAAAGATTATTAATGTATAAAGAAAGAAAGGGTTAAACTCTAAGTGTAAAAAAGTCTTTACTGTGCTAATATGTTGGCCAATAAAGCTAACCAAGGCTGGCTAACGTCGGTTAGCATGATCTACAGTAAATTTAAAATATATAGCTTAAATGTTTTCATTTCTGCATTAGTGTACAAGATACCACGTTTAGAATTAAATATTTGTTTCGTTTTCTTGGATTTAATACATTACAATTTGTCAAAAAAAAAACTCACTGTGGTATCAACAATTAGCTCATGATTCGGCAATTTCAAGCTAAAAATTTAAGCTAGCTTTGCATTTTTTTACACTAAATATCTTTCTAGTTAAATTTATCTGGCCACACTTATGGTAATGTTTTGTTATATTTTAATTAAAATATGTATGTCTTTGAATACTTTTAATATTAATCTGTAATGCTAGCTAGCTTGAGTCTAGTTGCTGTTAGCATATTGAACTTTGAGTCATTGATGTTTAAAAGAATTAGCTAGCTTTGGGAAAATCTTGATTGAGAAATGTCACCATAAATTGCATCAGAATACCCAATAACATTAATATATAAAGAAATTGTTATTCAACAATGGTAAAGAAAAGTGGCAAAAGTCTAGTTTTAGCCTTTAGCAGTCACCGAGTTTCAGCTGAGTAGCTGAATGTCTACGTGAAATGTCAAGTGATAAAACATTTCTGAATGTTATCTCTCACTTTTTGCTCACTCTGCTTTCTGTGCACGATGAAAAGGCAGCCAAGAACTCCTGGCCTCTGAAAATCAGCAGCCAGAGACAGAATTAGTCATACCAGGTTAGCCTGTCTGTGCGCCTCATTAAATAAACCACAGAGGGACTTCTACCCACATGGCATCTCACCTACTAAGGCCTACTTCTGTTAAACCCTCCTGATTATTTACACTGGGAAAGAAAAGAAGAAAACATGTTTTACGAGGGTTTTCCACCTGTAATGATATGAAGTCATGGCTGCAGCCTTAAACACAGGGTGAGGCAACGCAAACAAAAACTTCTCTCATCCTTTTGTACCCAGCATTTGCAGAAAATGTGGATTTGTGAGTAAAATGAAGAGGCCTGAAGAGTAATCTGACTGTTGCTGTATGACAGACTCCTGACTGAAACAGCTCAGCATCCAGGCAGCAACTGATGGTGTAACCTGCCCTGATTGACACCATCAGTTGTTAGCAAGCACTGATAATCCACCTCATTTGCTTTTGTTGCTGCTCCTTAAAGACTTTGTTGAGCTCCTGGGATTTATTAATGTACTTTGGAGTCTAGAGGGCCACATAAAAATCATTGGCAGACCAGATTTGGCCCATGGGCCTTGAGTTTGACACATGAGGCAGAAAGTTTCTGGGAATAGAAATGTCTTTGGTCCCTTGTGATGAGAGATAAGCTGAAGACAAGGACGGACGGATGGATGGTTGGATGGTTGGATGGTTGGTTGGTTGGTTGGTTGGTTGGTTGGTTGGTTGGTTGGTTGGTTGGTTGGTTGGTTGGACGGTCGGTCGGTCGGTCGGATGTATGGATGCCTCTCTGCTGTCTGTTGGTGGTCACTGTTGACTCATTGAGGGAGCTTGGAGAAACAGTCCCAGCAGGATCCAGGCTGGAGAGACGAAGGGAAGTACCTCATAACTCCCACATAAACACGCTGCTACTGCACACGTCCAGGACGCGTCTCTTCTGCGTCGCTTGTACACAGCACACCGTAAAACTGGAGCCACAAGCATAGAGAGTAAACACTGGGTTCTCTCATAAGATGCTCTGTAAATATTTAAAGCTCGGTGTGCTTTAAAGGGAGAGAGATGTGACGGACCCGGAGCAGCAACGGCCGAGCATGACCACCCCTGGCCGAGTCCCTCCACTCACCCTGCAACAGCGAACAACATTTCCTTATTCAGCACCGGAAACTGCGGCTTTCCCTGGCTCACCTCGCAGCTGCAGGGGAGGCTGGAGGCTACTTCCTGAAAATAAGGTGATGATTATGTATTTACTTTCTTACAGTTTGAGCCCGAATGAAAGCACAGAAATACTACATCCTCCGGGCAAGTCGGTGGTTTTACTCTGAAAACGATCATAACAACCACACAGGAAAGCAAGAGTTTCTATAGGTGTCGCCTTCGGACCAAATGTAGATGACCAAACGCAAATCCTACCAACACAGAGAGAAAAGGAAAAGGCTGCATGAAGTAAAACTACACAGCAGGCCTGTCAAACTTGGTTTCATTTTGGGGAATTTCCAAAAATCTGAACATTCTTAAAGGGCCTGTTGTGCCTGAAAATGTTGATAAAACTCATTAAAATATCAATACGTAGTTTGTTTCAGCTTTAAAAAATATTTCTTAAAATTAAATAATTACTGATCAGTCCATCCAGGATTTTGTGATAGTTTTTGTATTTTTTTGCAAACAAGATCAGATTTTGTGGTTCTAATTTAGAAATATTTGTAAGAAATGTTTAATGTGTGATGTTAAATGTTATTTCTTCTACAGATTTGCTGTAATACAGACCGTTACAGGAGATCTTTCCTGCCAACAGCCTTCAGTAACTCCCTGAAGAATCTGAATTAATTAGCTACAACAACATTTAACTTCTCTTTGGGGTCAATAAAGTATTTTTGAACTGAATTGATTAATTGATAAATCTAACTCTCATTTTCTCCCCAATCAAGCAGGAAACATTTTTCTGCTAGCATCATAAACTAGACTTTGCCATAAAATTGGATTTTTAAAACTAGACATTACAGGTGTCGTCATCTTTGGTATGAATTGAATTTAAATAATGAGTTTGAACCAAAACAGCAGTTTAGTTTCATCTCAACCTCTAGCATCGTTCTTTTTGGCAGGGTTGTAGTAGTTAAACTGGTTGACTGTTACCAGAATTGGCGTTTAAGCAAAGTAGACCAGTCTCTGACTGGTTTGAGGTTGAGGCTTTAGGAAAGCTTTTCCAGAACCTTAATGTTAGCCTTCTTCATCCATAACAAAACCAGTTCTGATGTTTTTGGATCTTGTGCATGTGTGCGGCTGCAAATTTCAGTGGAGCTTGAAGGTGTCAGTTTTACAGAGAGTTCAGGGAGTTCCTCTGGTGGTCACTGAGGTTTGCCCTCATCAGATGTTCCTGAACATCCCAAATAGTTTCCTTTCATCTGTGTGGGTCTTGTTTCAGGCCTTGGAAAAGTGGTGACACATCTGGATAACTCAGCTGTTGAAAGGATAATCTCAGATTAAAAATGTCACTTTGCAAACAGTTGCAAACAGATTGCAAATATACAACCGTACATCTTTGAAAAGCAGAAGTGGAGCCTCCTGCACAACCAAAACAAATGCAGCAAGTGGTTTCTGAATGGTAAGTCAATAACAAAACATTTGTCTTTGCCAGCAGCCATTGTAGAGCGCATACAGGGGTAAAACCAGCTGACCAGATGTGCTGGCGCTCAGTTTGGGTTGTTGGGTAACAGACTGAGCTTGACTAGGTTTGCTAGGTAACGAACTTTAAGACTTTACATTTGGAAAACAGTAAATGGGTAGGTGGTTCTTTTACAAGTGCTTGGAGTTTTTTTTAGAAGCAGTAGAAACCGAAATGGAAATACAAAAACATAGTAAGTCCCCTTTCAGGTATAATTGATGTGTGAACTATTAAAAGACGCAGTCAAGCGTTTCAGGTATCAGTGGATTTTATCTATTTGTGAGCGGCTGTGGTCTCTAACCCCAGATGAATGGAACCACAATCACTCAGCAGAAGCTACTTGGCCTTACATTTAACCATAAAACAGAGCAAACGTAATATTCACTGCAAGCGTTGCATCTCCAGAATGAATGACGTAAAACAATAATGACAAAGATGATAAAATGCTTTATATATATAAATGTAAGCTAGCTGACTGTGCTGCTTTTAATTTGAAGCTTAAGTGAATAGTGGCGGCCCAGGGGAAACCCCTACCTCCAACAGTCACGTTTCCTCGTGACAAATAAATAATGTGCTGATGTATCATTAAATGGTGATAAAATCACCCCAATGTTTCTTTGTGTCAAGCTAGTTGAGCTAACATTAGCAACATCAGTCACTGCGGATCAATTTTGAAGGAATGTTGTGTTTACGTTTCAGCTTCCTTGCTGTCCACATTTATAAGGGAGCATCATTAGACTGGAGCTGTCAGTCTTATCTCCTTTGGCAGCATTCCTGTTGGCTCAAAAAGGTCTCAGATCCGGCTTCTTATTACCCAACGATGAAACTAAACAAACTGCAACTGCATTGTTTTCCCAGACTGACGGCATGTCGCAAGTACAGCTGAGCCAGTAGCTCCAGTTATGAGCAGGTTTCAGGCTCTCTGCACACAGAAGACACATGTCCACATTGTTTCTTTGCCAGAATGGGGTCATGTAAAGTTAACACACACAGGTATGCACAAAAGGGACTTTCAAGGGTTGATTTACAACTGCTGGGTGACTCAGAGCTTCAGGACTTTCGGGGACTCTCCCCTCCTAGACGGAGAAATTAAACTTTCACTTTGGTTATTGCAAGTGGTTAGAGCTCATTAAAGAGAGGAAGTTTTCTCTTCAATATTTAACTTTTATAAGTGAATCAACCGGCTCTACAGCTGCAGGGAAAAGCCGATCAAATGGAGGTTTAGGACCTTGTCAGGAGCTAATTTGGCAGGAAGAGAGGCTGTTATTCTCCTTTTGGCCAGCTTCCACCCATATGGCTCACATACACAGCGCTGAACATTTTTGACCACGCTGCAAATACCTACTTTATTGTTTTCATTGGGATTTTTTTATATAATAGATCAAACACTGAGTAGTGCATGATTTGGATTTAAAAGGGAAATAGTATGTAGTTTTTGAAATAGCTTAGCGATAAAAACAAAAATACAGTCCTACCTTTCACCGTATTAACAGCTGCAGGTTGTTTGCTTTATATCTCTATGAACATTCTACAGACTGAAATTTTTGCAGCTAAAATAATATATAAAAACAATATAAACAACAATAAATAGAAATAATAATGATAACACGCTGTACAAAACTATTTACCCTTTTGAGGTGACGTCACCTTTTGACGTTACGCCATGGTTTGTCCGCCATGACGGACGAACCCATGCGCTCCTTTAAAGTCTAAAATCAGAAAACTGTAACCTAATATCGCCTCTACTTAGTTTATTTCACTTTGAAAATGGTCACAGGATGCTGCGCGGTCGGCTGCACAAACAGACAAGGATGGAAACCAAACTTGTTATTTTATTTTATAACTTTTAGTGAGGAAAGACGCGGCGGATAACAGCCAACAATCATAACGACCTGCAGCTGTCATTAATAATGACCGTCACGGATTTTCAGCGAACACTTTTAACAATGTAATTAGATTAACGTTCATATTACTTTATAAGTAAGTATGATTAGATTGCATTAACCGTTGGTAACCATGGAGACAGTGCCTGCACTGTCGTGTAGCCTAGCATGAATGGAAAAAGACTGGTTAGCATCTCGTCTTTTGTTCGTTTTTCGGCCATCTTAGGTGTAAAGGGAAACGCTGTTTATGACATAGTGATATAAATGATGTGGTGTGAATTCAAGAAAAGTCGGTAATTTGATCAACACGTCAGGAGGGAGGAGGAATGGGTCGGTTTCTAAGCTAGCTGCTTCCAACTTCTGTAAATTGGCAAAAACAACTTTGGAAAACAATTGCAGTTGCTCTGGTCAATCATGGCGCCTTCACGTAGTTGGAAAAGGATCAACAGCAGAAAATCCTGTACAGTTATTAGAAATAAAAATATTTAACTCATGACGGATTCAAGTTTAGCGACGTGACAAAATGTGAAAAAGCTCAAAGAGTGTAAAAACTTTTTTTTTTTTAAAGGTACCAAATATGAACAAAGTCTAAGCCACTTTATGCCATCAGCATTGACCCCCAGGTCTGGGCTGTTCGTGCCAAAACAATACCAGGACGAGCGCTGGACTTCCCAGAGCGGCAGTGGAACACAAATAGCAACTTCTAGAGACTACAGAGGAGAGGGGAAGCTGACGGAGGAGGAAAAGCAGCGAAGAAGAGGTGGAAATGGGTGGTGGCCAGGAAGCATGACGCTTCCTGTCCTAATCACAACTCAGAGAGGGTTTCCTTTCATTGTAGCAGCTCCAGGCACCATTAACCAGCGGCAATGCTGCGACACACACACTCACACACATCCATGCTCCACAGAAAACCACTGGTGGAGAAGAACTGCACTAATTAACACATCAAAATGTACCACACTAAGTTTTACTTAAGTAAAAGTAAAAATGGTTTAAAGTACTTATAAGTGTTGAAAGGAAAAGTTCTTAATGGATTGGTCTAGATCACGTGTCAAACTCAAGGCCCGTGGGCCAAATCCGGCCCGCCATGGCTTTTTATCTGGCCCTGTAGATTCTAGACTAAACACTAAATGTGCTTAAATATGTTATCAATGAAATCAGTGCAGTTTTTATCTGTTTACTGCCAAATTATATCAATCAGTCCCTCCAGTTTCCTGAGAATTATTGTGGAAATTCACACAAAATCAATTCCTGATACGTAATTGGGAGTTTATTGCAGATTTTTCACAAAAATTGTCAAAAACTTTCTTACTTATACTAAGCAGCTGCTTCAGCTTTAATTGATGTCAGATTATAGTAATAATAAACATTATTAAGAGTAATAAGTCACATTGACTGTCATAAATAAGTGCAAATATCACAAATATTTCCAAATTAGCACCACAAATAATAGATTGTTATTGCAAAAATTTCCAAAAAGAATCACAAAATCCTGGAGGGATTGAAAAGATGTTCAGTAATATTATACAATTTTAAGAATTCATTGATATTTTATCAGTTTGTGAACAGGATTTTTTAATCAATACATTCTGGCTTAACCGTCATTTTAGTTTAATGGCATTTAACTCTGCAGGTCAAACTGCGAATTATGATGCACAAAATCACAAGTCAAAGTAAACACAATAAAAACATGCATTATCTGAAGCATTGCTCATAAAATGGCGCAACACTGTTGGAGTGCTGAGTCATTTTTGAACTGGTTAACTCACATAAGTCACTGATTGCTTTCAAACTAATAAACAAAAGGAAAAACACAATGTGACTTGTGACGTGAATGTAAGATACAACATTTATAACATTTCTAGTGCAAATATCGTAGTAAACATAAAATAAGACAAAACTAACTTATAAGTAACTTTTCAGCAAGATTTAGGATCTTGTTTTAAGTAAATATTTACTTAATTTCAGGAAAAAATTATTGTTCCCCTCTCTGGACTATTATTTCTCTCGCACTTTTTCATGAAATTGTTGACTTAAAGCTCTTATATTTTGCTATAAAGTTACTTGTCAGTTAGTTTTGTCTCATTTCAAGTGTATTAAGCACTAGAATCTAAACCAAAAAAGACCAAGGAGTCACATTAACAAAAGAGAGATGACATGCTAACATTAACATTTTGGCTAACTAGCTTGTTTTAAGTCAATGATTCCTTGATATTGGTTAAAAAGTGCTATTTCCAACGACAGATTATTTCACTTATAACAAGATAATGTTATAAGTGAAATAATCTGCCAGTGGAACTAGAACTTTTTAACCAATATCAAGGAATTTACTTGAAACAAGCTCCTATATCTTTCCGAAACTTAGTTTGGAAGTTTTGTCGTATTTCTAGTGTGCTAAGATATTTGCACTACTTGGTAAAATTTTGTTTTTTTGCAGTGAACACATTACAGAAAGGTAGTGGAGTAAAAGTCGATTGAATCAACAAACCACAGCAACATGAAACGTGTACTGAAGTACATCCGAGCACTGAAGAAAATGTTCATTTTTTTCAACATCAACAACCTCAGACATTAAATATGGATTTTAAGGATGTCGTGTTCACACACACACACACACACACACACACAGTGTGAGTCACAGGTATCCTTCTTGGCAGAGACCCGGCTCATTGTGCGGCCCTGCGGCTCTGCTCTGATAAACACTTCATTTTGAAATCCTGAGGACACAGTAAATATTTGCCAAGGCCGTTATCAGGCCGCCTTATCTTGGCTTGAACTCCAGGCACCGCATGACTCCTGGGGCTTTTATTTTCTTAATGCCTTTGCTACCAACGATAACTGGGCAAGAATGGCCCCATAGAAGCAGAAAGAAGTGGAGGGGAAAAATAAAAATACATCTCTTCTTTCAAAGGCTCCTGGAAATCCAGGCATGGCAACAACAACATGGAGGGAAATGTAGGCCAGGCCTTTCAGCCGGTCTAGACGTGAGCGAATGAGGAGCAGCTCAGGTGACTGATAGCTGAAGCACATTTACAGCAGCGGAGTTAATCAGTTATGAGTTGATGCGTTCATCCCTGACCTGGTTCACAGCGGGTCAAACATCATCTAGGGTCGTATAAATCTAATTGTCGTTGTCTGAACAGCTACGTGTTGATCATCAGTTCCCAGTCACCGCGCCTCGTCTTGTTTTACTGCTGCTGGCCTATTTTACTCCACAAACCAAAGCTGACCTTCACTCATAATTAAATTTTAGTACACCCCATTAAATCTGATGTTTCACATGATCAGGACAAACAACACAAATGTCTTCATTTTTTAAAGAAGACCAATTATACTTCACTTAACAGGTGAATATTGGTATAAAAACATGTTCATTACAATTTTTCCACACAGTCATTCTTAGATAATGACACTTTAGTCTCATTATCTCATTTCAGTTCCGTCTATGAGCTGTTTTAGGGCATCTTGTCACTTTA
Source organism: Poecilia formosa (assembly GCF_000485575.1). Classification (NCBI taxonomy): domain Eukaryota; kingdom Metazoa; phylum Chordata; class Actinopteri; order Cyprinodontiformes; family Poeciliidae; genus Poecilia; species Poecilia formosa. Next base: position 27,582 of record NW_006800369.1, read on the forward strand.
AATTCAAATAAGATGCTGCTTGCCACACCCCCAACTCAACAAGTACACTCATGAAAATGGCTGCAAACAGATGCCCACGTATACAGCTGTACATCTTTGAAAAGCAGAAGTGGAGCCTCCTGCACAACTAAAATGAATGAAGTAAGTGGTTTCTGGATGGTAAGTCAACAATGAAACATACAGCCTTAAAATCAGCTGACCAAAGGTGCTGGAACTCAGCTTGGGTTGCTTGGTAACGAGCAGAACTCAGCTTGGGTTGCTTGGTAACGAGCAGAACTCAGCTTGGGTTGCTTGGTAACGGGTTGGGCTTTAAAGTAAAAAAGAAGCTTAATGTGAAAAAACAATAATATTTTTTAAAAATTATATCATCAGACATACTGAAATATTAACTTATGTGGATTTTTTTATTATAGAGATGAAAATAAAATGATATAATTACATAATAAAATATTTTTTTATTATTTTATTATTTTTTTGAACATTAAACTTTTGAAGCTTTACAAAATCTGTGTGTCTGGTTTAGTTTTTTTTTTAAAGTTTGTTCTTCATTCAATGAAGTTTCTCACAGTGGAAAGAAAATATAGAAATTTTACTCAAATTTCTAGATTCTCTTCTAGAAATTTTACCAGTAGCCATACTTCATAATAAAATTACTCAAGTAAAAGTAACAAATGTAGTAAAAAAAAAAAAAAAAACACTTTTTCCAAATAGTTACTCAAGTAAATGTGACTAGTTACAACCCATATCTGCTGTTTGGTTGGAATTTAAGTAGGAAAGTAACAGCCGAGATCAACAGGTTTATATTAACACAGCAACATCAGCAAAGAAGCAACTGGTCCTGAACCAGTCTCAGGAGGGCTGTGAGTCCATTTCTACGCTACAGGTTTAGAAATCTAAACAGTCGGAAAGATTATTCACCAGTGGAAAATATCTGAGACACTTGTTATCGTTCCCAGGAGGGAACGGTGGGACTCAAATATAACCAGGTCAGAGCATGACTCAGCAGAAAGGGCGTGGCCAAAGTTTGGCCTCTTTGGATGGAAATCAAACATTTATTATTTACTATTTATCAAGATAAATGTCTTATGATAAGATTTAGATGTATTGTTGTCACAATCAAATCCAGTTAATGATGTTTAATAAACACCTAAAGCTGCCTGTATTGTTTAGTTTTACTGTTTACTCCACCGTCTGTTCACTGAGATTATCAATGAATATCAATAAACTTTCAAATATGATTAAATAAAGTCGCTGTGTGCGTGTTAGTGATACAAATCACACCTCTTTATGTGACTGGAGTCCTAAAGAAGCATATTACAAGAGCATTATTTATGTTTGTATTGTGCAAGCAAAGCCTTAATAAGTTTTAAAAAAAATTATGTGCTAACACTTTAAATTTCATAACAGCAAACATCTCAAATTGTGAAGCACGGTGGTGGAGGGTTAATGACTGGGGCTGCTTTTGAACACAATTGGATGGAAACAACTAAAAATTTGGTCTGCTTTCCACATTTAGCTGACTTTCTCAGAAAGATTTCAGAGCAAAATTCTGTCAAAATAGTTCTGTGGCAGAAAAACACAAAAAAAATGTTAATAAAATGCCGTCTTACTGCACTTCTCTTATTAATTTATTTTGATTAGTCATTGGTTAATTAACTGTCACTATAAATCAGAAATCCCAGGACAACGCTATGATTTAATAGGACATATTGCCACAAAAAGCTCAAGTCTAATCAAGTCCTCTGCTTTCCTAATGGGATCCAGTTCAGGCCAAAATATCTTTGGCCCACCGTAGCTTTTTATGTTGGCCTCCAAATTACATCAAAAAGTCCCTCCAGTTCTTCACAAACCAACAAATCCCCACTTTTTTCTGATTTTACAGTACATTTTTCTCAAATTGGTCATAAACACTGGGTTAGATACAGTGAGTAATAAAAAGTCACATTTAACATCATACATTAGCACACATATAAAAATTTCTTACAGGTATTACTAAATTAGCACCACAAAATCTGATTTTGATTGCAAGAAAAACACAAAAACAATCAATACATCCTGGAAGAAGCGACGAGTGCAAAAAGATAAAGCCGACCCAGAGAGAGGAAAAGCAGAATATAAGTGGTTTAAAGTTATTTTACATCTGTTGATCAGTTTATTTCCCCTTTGCTATGGCACACTGCAGCCACTGTAATTTTTTAATTTTTAAACCTTCAATAAATGACAAAAACTGAATTAACTGTCTCGTTTGTTTGTAGGATGTGACGATATTCATAACAATCAACAAATACGATGAAGTATGAGCAAAACAAGAAATTTGTTTAGTCCTTTGTTGCATCTGGACAGAATTTGTGAATAAGGAAGTTGTGTTCGGTGTCTTCTTCAGAGGTTTTGTGCCGATTCCTTTAGTAATTCTTGGTACAGCGCCACCACAGGCGAGGAGGGGAACAGGTTTTACAATTACTTTGGATCATTTGATAGTGCAGTGTGGAAGCAAACCACAGGAGCTGAGAATGTGACAAATGTAGCAATTTTGGTCCCCAATCAAACCAAGTCTACCGGACTATCAGGTGTGAAAGCAGCCTGAAGCATGGTAGTGGAGGGGTGATGATCTGGGCTTGTCTAGTGGTGACAGAATCTGGGTTGATGACCCAGATCTACAGCAGACATACAGTCATAAATTCAAAGCTCAGCTTCAAAGGTTGTGGTGGGATGTTAGAGCTTTGCATAAAAAACCAAGCAGCGGTCTTCCCAGCGTTGCACAAGACTGATGAAGTGGAACAGAAACCAAAAACCGAGAGTTATAGGCATATTACTATAATTTACATACAGGAAATTTTGCAGATGCGCAGAATACATGAGGGCAAATAGACGGTTCTTTTACATGCCATCCAAAACCATCAAAGGTATCTAAAACCTGTCCTGGAGATCGACTTCGTTCATCTCTGAATCAAATATCTGAAAGTCATTCAGCTCAGCAGAGGCTCAGTAACGAGTCACTGATCTGATTCAGGTGTGTTGGACAAAGAACACATCTGAAAGTTTCAGTATAGTAGATCTTGAAGTCTAGACTTTTGCATTCCTGACTTAACTAAAACTGAAAAACCCATTTATTTCAGGAACTTGATCACAGATTGAGACATTATGTAACATTATTTAGCCTAATTACACACAGATGGATGTTTGAACACCTTTACTTCTGTTAATTATGATGATTTTCCACTTACAGGTGATGAAAACGTGACATTTAAAATTAGAATATTACATCAGACCAATACAAAACTGTTTTTAAAAGTATGTTCAATACTTGTTATTTTCAAAAAGTTATTTTAATCTGACAAACGAGACTCGTTAGAGCAGATATTCTTATTTATCAATATGACTGTTAGCAGGGCTGGATAAAGAAGGAAAAAGGCCCCCTGGGCTGGAACCATTTGGTGCCCTATCCAAAAAAACAAACAAATAAATAAAAAATAAGGATTTTACTCATGTAAATTACAGTACACATCAGCTCCAATTTGGTCCCATAAAGATGTACTATAACTTCTTCAAACACGAGGATTGTTTACATTGAATATTAAAACAACACATGAGTTTTATGTAAGATTGTAAGACATGCAGTCATTACAAAAACACCGTAAATATTTTACGTTTTGATTCAGGAATGCCTCTGTTTATCCATGAAGACTGGAAGGCTGCTTAGACTGGGGTGTCAAACTCAAGGCCCGCGGGCCAAATTCAGGCCGCCATAGCATTTTATAGGGACCTCTATACTCTAAAGAGACACATAAATAAAGCCTTCAAGAAAACAGTTGTGTTTGTAAATATTTTATCAATCAAATCAAAGCAGTTTCCATCTGTATTCTACCAAAACCATCAATGTGAATAAAAGTAAAATGTTAACTTTGCGAAGGACTTATCAAATAAATATATTTATTCATATGTTAACAGCTTAATGGGTAGTTTTATCAATACATTTTGAGCACATTAAGATTTAACTGATCTCAAAAGCTAAAGATCATTTTGTTTTCATATCCTGACTTAAAACAGGTTTAGCATTTACTGTGATAATTTTACTTTGTAAGTATTTTTAATTTATTGTTGTGATAAATTTCAACTAATGATGTTTAAAACCCCACAAAACTGTCGTTGCTGTCAGGATCAATGACAGGATCAATAAATACCAATAAATGTAAAAATACAGTTAGAGACACAAACCAAGAAACACATTGCAAAGGGGAACGTTTTCAAGAGTAGCATTTGTGTTTGTGGGACTATAATTGCTGTGACACACAGACATAACTTTTTATCACAATAATACTGCAAAATATCACAATAAAACATTAAGTGTTTTAAATAGGGTGCTGTTTTTAGTTGAGGGTCTAAACACACAAAACAAATCACAAGCCAACTTTTCCAAAATGATTTTTATTGGGAGAACTACAAAAAACAAACAAAAAAACAAACAAATGTACAGTACAAAGTTAACAGTCTCACACTCAATTTGTAGTGAACTGACTCCCCAAAAAGAAACATCACAACTCTCGTTGTCTTTTTGTCCGTTTTTGTTACATTCAAAAAGCTTTACTTCTAATAAAGTAGTCAAAAGTACATAGTGCGCATCCCCCTGTACCTACTATGTACAAACCAAAATGTGTTCGTCCACTTCCCTCTGCAGCAAAACTCTCAAGACTAGAATTTCAATATATATTTTCATAAAAAGAAAGAGGAATCGGGACTCGGAGAAAAGTTACGGTTGCTTCTGTCAGAGAGGCTGAGTGGTGACAACCTGAAAAGTTGCAGAATCCAACACTACATTCAGCTCAACGTGTATATAAAAAAATATGCCATGTAGGAAAAATACTTTATTTGGTTATTTTTAAGGCATGTAGAAAGATGGTGAACCCCATAGGCACTACACAATAATAATACTGGGGCAAAAAGGGATTGCTACATTCTTTAGCACGCGGCTGGAATCACAGTGTGACCTCGTGCAAAAACAGGAGAGAAAAATAAAACAACAAATACTTTTTGGTTAATTTATTGACTTGGGTTCTTTGTCACTGACGTCTAAACTAGATCAACAAAAAGAAGAAGAAGAAAAAATGTTTGGACGGTCTGTACAACCTCTGTTTATACATTCTACAGAACATCTAAAGTATGGGGGAGAAAAATAAAAGACCTTCGACAGCACTGACAGCCTCAGGAGCAAAAACAGCAATCACACAAACTTTGTTTTAATAAACGTAAACAAGGAAACAAAATTAATGAAATAAATATCACATACGTTCTCTTAAATTAAGATTTTTTTTACTCAATAAAAATAACCAAGTGAAGTTACAAAACGAAAAAAAAGGAGAAAAACAATATATATATTACTGTGAAAAGAACATACACTCCACTTTATGCAGATTAATAATGGCGATCATAATTTAAACATAAAAGAATATAGATCTATTGCTTCATCATACTTGATAAATACGGTATGGACACAAATTACCAATGTAGCCTATACCGTACTTTTTTTTTTCACAAGATAATAAATAAGTTAAATAGTCCATAGCAAGTTATGCACCGCTATGCAAATCACTCCAAAAAAAAAATAGCTAAAAAAATATAGATATATATTCAACCATCAGCAGTGATTTCCCCAAACAAGCCCAACTCAAGAGTGCTTTTTAACCAAGCAACAAATTACTGCTGACTAACCAAACCAACCACTGGGTGGCGCTAGAAGAAGGCAGATCTGGAATGGAAGTTGAAGCAAAAACAAAAGAAAGAGAAGAAAAGTGTTACTTTAAGTTAAGGCATATTCTTGGCAGGATGGGAGGAAATCTGAAACCGCTTAAAGTTTTTTTTTTTTTTTCTTGTCAAGTCATGTTACACTCATCTAATCCCAGGAAAAGTGTGGCTTGCCTGATAGAGCGATAAGAGAGAGAAGAGAGAGAGAGGGCTGCCAGGAGCCCCATGGGCAAGGCACTGATGGAATGCCTTCTGTTTGCTATCTAAGTTTTAATACAGCTATAATACAAACAAGAACAAAACACTATTACACTAATGCCTGGTCAAGGATACTTGAAACTGAAGCTTAACTGATCCTCGTGGGACTAGAGATGCACCGATCAGACACCATGCAGATCGGAACCAGACGATTTTTCCTTGTGATCAGAAAGGCGAAATACTGGGGGGGAAAAAAAAAATCTATTTTTTAATTATTTTTTTTTACCCCCTAATAACACCCAATGCTTTCATTCCATACAGGAAATGCATCAACAAGCGTGTCATTAGAAAGGTTTGGGATACATCCTTTGAAAACTTCTATCAGCAAGGAACCCGCAGAAAGTTTTTACTTCTCAGTAGGGAGAAAAACAAAAACAGTATCGGTAGATCAGACCACAAGGAAAAACAAAACAAAATAAAAAATCGGTATCTGTATTGGCCTAATCGGTGCATTACTAGTGGAAACTGGTCTCTTGTCCCCCCTCCAGGGAGGTTTGGGCAGGGTTTGCACCCTGCAGCTGGTGGGAAGAAAAATAAATCAGAAAAAGTCTTGCTTAAAGACACGTCAAAGGAGGTGACGAGGAGCCAAACTTTTGATATCCTCTGCTTAAAGGAAAGTCTCAGTCTCCAGCACCTCCCGACTCCTCAAACCAACCATAATCCAAAAAAATAAAAAAAAATTTACTTAGTCATCTGAAATCGACAGCCTGCTGAAGATTGGCAAACGCCTTCCAGCGTCAAGAATCGGGGACTCGGAGCCGCTGAGGCTCCCGGAAGAGCTGAGGGACCCGCTCGCATAGCTCTCCCGGTCTGAGAGGGAGTCCGGCGGGCTGGGCGGGGGCTCGAACACCGGCGACTCGCTGAGGCGGCGCAGCGCCTGGAGGCTCACGCTGCTCGGCGCGTTCCCGTAGAAGCTGCCGCCAACGCCGCCGGAGTGGTTGTTGGCGTAGCCGGCCGGGGAGTGCACGGCCAGCGGGGCCAGCAAGGCTTTCAGGTCCTGCCCGGGGAAGGAGAAGGCGCTGTTGATGCACGGCATGGAGCTGGGCGACAGCACGTCGTCGTAGAAGCTGGAGGCGGAGGTGCAAGACGACGCGGAGGTCGGGGGCGGCGGGGTCCGGGATGTGGGGCTGTCGAGCAGCGGCGATTCGAGTCCGTGGTGGGTGGAGAAACCGGAGAAGCTGAGGCTGTGGTGGAGCTTTGGTCGGAGCTGCTGCTGCGGGCTGTAGCCGCGGTGCTCCGCCGCCTGCACGTTGGCGTTGGCCGGCGGGGCGGGCCGCCGCTCGTCCGCGTTGTGGATGAAGTGACACCGGGGGCCGTAGGGGCAGAAGCCGATGGTGTGGAAAGTGCGACACGGCTCCGTTTTGTACTTCGGGTGGCGCGTCAGGCTCCGCAGCTCGTGGTAGCCGTGGGCGAACTGACACTTCTCCCCGTATTTGCACGACCCGTTCTCCTCGAAGGGCCGGCACAGCTCGGTTTTGTATCGGGTGGAGTTGATCTGCGAGGCGGGCTTCTGCTGCAGCACGCCCCGGTCTCCGGTCTCGCTGTAGGCGCGGTCGCGGAACTTGTTCTCCTTGTTCATGAGGGCCGTGGCGCCGCCGCCGCCAACCGGGGAGTTCTCCTTCATGCAGCTGCTGTACGAGCCCAGAGAGTACTTGTTGCCGTTGCTCATTGCCTCCAAGTTGCTGGTGGAGTTTCTCCGGAAAAATCCCGGCGTGAAGGAGCCGGCGACCGGAGCGCCCACCGCCTTCTTATCCAGCATGCTGTTGATGTGGAGGGCGTTCATGTTCATGCTTTTCTCCTGCTGGGGACAAGAAATTATAAGTATTTCTGCGCAACCGGCGCAACAAGTTGCATAAAAACGCCTTTAAAGTTGTTTTTACCTTGTAAAGCATGTCCATGTCGTAGAAAGTGGACAGGACCGTCGCTGACATGTCTCTTCCCCAAATCTGCTGCCGCACTCCGTCTTTCATGGAGGACCGAGCGGGATCCTTCACTGCGACGAGGTGTTGTTGTTTGTGCCACGACTGGAGCTTAGTTGGAAAGTTTTGGTTGTGGAAAAGTTTTTAAAAGTTGCCCAAAACGCTTTATTTTATTATTATTGTTATAACTGAATTTGAAGTCCGGAGGAAATAATAAAAAAATAGAAGAGGTTAGTATTGTGGAGCTGTGAAGTTGTGGCTGTTGTCTCCTCCTCTCTAGAACCAGAGTGCTTCGCTGTGGAGCAAACGGCGTATAAATGCAACGCTGTGGCCGGGGAGGGGCGGGCCGAGTTCGGGCAAACTTCTTCCCTTCTCCGGTTGGCTGGCTGCTCGGTCACCGCCTTGAAATCCAACCCTGGCCCACACTCCCTCCTTCCACTCCACACACCCCTGAAAACCTCTGGAAGTGGGTTAAAAACTCTTGCTGATACAAAATTTGGTTAATCAAAGGCGACACCAAGGGGGGCTCAAAGGGGGCTGGGGCTCCGACTTTTAATTTGTGATTTAATCAGAGTTGGGTATATTTACTACTCAATTACATTTACTTGAGTAACACTTNAACACTTTTTCCAAATAGTTACTCAAGTAAATGTGACTAGTTACAACCCATATCTGCTGTTTGGTTGGAATTTAAGTAGGAAAGTAACAGCCGAGATCAACAGGTTTATATTAACACAGCATCATCAGCAAAGAAGCAACTGGTCCTGAACCAGTCTCAGGAGGGCTGTGAGTCCATTTCTACGCTACAGGTTTAGAAATCTAAACAGTCGGAAAGATTATTCACCAGTGGAAAATATCTGAGACACTTGTTATCGTTCCCAGGAGGGAACGGTGGGACTCAAATATAACCAGGTCAGAGCATGACTCAGCAGAAAGGGCGTGGCCAAAGTTTGGCCTCTTTGGATGGAAATCAAACATTTATTATTTACTATTTATCAAGATAAATGTCTTACCATGATAAGATTTAGATGTATTGTTGTCACAATCAAATCCAGTTAATGATGTTTAATAAACACCTAAAGCTGCCTGTATTGTTTAGTTTTACTGTTTACTCCACCGTCTGTTCACTGAGATTATCAATGAATATCAATAAACTTTCAAATATGATTAAATAAAGCCGCTGTGTGCGTGTTAGTGATACAAATCACACTTCTTTATGTGAATGGAGTCCTAAAGAAGCATATTACAAGAGCATTATTTATGTTTGTATTGTGCAAGCAAAGCCTTAATTATGTGCTAATACTTTAAATTTCATAACAGCAAACGTCTCATAAATTGTGAAGCACGGTGGTGGAGGGTTAATGACTGGGGCTGCTTTTGAGCACAATTGGATGGGAACAACTAAAAATTTGGTCTGCTTTCCACAACATTTAGCTGACTTTCTCAGAAAGATTTCAGAGCAAAATTCTGTCAAAATAGTTCTGTGGCAGAAAAACACAAAAAAAATGTTAATAAAATGCCGTCTTACTGCACTTCTCTTATTAATTTATTTTGATTAGTCATTGGTTAATTAACTGTCACTATAAATCAGAAATCCCAGGACAACGCTATGATTTAATAGGACATATTGCCACAAAAAGCTCAAGTCTAATCAAGTCCTCTGCTTTCCTAATGGGATCCAGTTCAGGCCAAAATATCTTTGGCCCACCGTAGCTTTTTATGTTGGCCTCCAAATTACATCAAAAAGTCCCTCCAGTTCTTCACAAACCAACAAATCCCCACTTTTTTCTGATTTTACAGTACATTTTTCTCAAATTGGTCATAAACACTGGGTTAGATACAGTGAGTAATACAAAGTCACATTTAACATCACACATTAGCACACATATAAAAATTTCTTACAGGTATTACTAAATTAGCACCACAAAATCTGATTTTGCTTGCAAGAAAAACACAAAAACAATCAATACATCCTGGAAGAAGCGACGAGTGCAAAAAGATAAAGCCGACCCAGAGAGAGGAAAAGCAGAATATAAGTGGTTTAAAGTTATTTTACATCTGTTGATCAGTTTATTTCCCCTTTGCTATGGCACACTGCAGCCACTGTAATTTTTAAACCTTCAATAAATGACAAAAACTGAATTAACTGTCTCGTTTGTTTGTAGGATGTGGCGATAATCATAACAATCAACAAATACGATGAAGTATGAGCAAAACAAGAAATTTGTTTAGTCCTTTGTTGCATCTGGACAGAATTTGTGAATAAGGAAGTTGTGTTCGGTGTCTTCTTCAGAGGTTTTGTGCCGATTCCTTTAGTAATTCTTGGTGCAGCGCCACCACAGGCGAGGAGGGGAACAGGTTTTACAATTACTTTGGATCATTTGATAGTGCAGTGTGGAAGCAAACCACAGGAGCTGAGAATGTGACAAATGTAGCAATTTTGGTCCCCAATCAAACCAAGTCTACCGGACTATCAGGTGTGAAAGCAGCCTGAAGCATGGTAGTGGAGGGGTGATGATCTGGGCTTGTCTAGTGGTGACAGAATCTGGGTTGATGACCCAGATCTACAGCAGACATACAGTCATAAATTCAAAGCTCAGCTTCAAAGGTTGTGGTGGGATGTTAGAGCTTTGCATAAAAAACCAAGCAGCGGTCTTCCCAGCGTTGCACAAGACTGATGAAGTGGAACAGAAACCAAAAACCGAGAGTTATAGGCATATTACTATAATTTACATACAGGAAATTTTGCAGATGCGCAGAATACATGAGGGCAAATAGACGGTTCTTTTACATGCCATCCAAAACCATCAAAGGTATCTAAAACCTGTCCTGGAGATCGACTTCGTTCATCTCTGAATCAAATATCTGAAAGTCATTCAGCTCAGCAGAGGCTCAGTAACGAGTCACTGATCTGATTCAGGTGTGTTGGACAAAGAACACATCTGAAAGTTTCAGTATAGTAGATCTTGAAGTCTAGACTTTTGCATTCCTGACTTAACTAAAACTGAAAAACCCATTTATTTCAGGAACTTGATCACAGATTGAGACATTATGTAACATTATTTAGCCTAATTACACACAGATGGATGTTTGAACACCTTTACTTCTGTTAATTATGATGATTTTCCACTTACAGGTGATGAAAACGTGACATTTAAAATTAGAATATTACATCAGACCAATACAAAACTGTTTTTAAAAGTATGTTCAATACTTGTTATTTTCAAAAAGTTATTTTAATCTGACAAACGAGACTCGTTAGAGCAGATATTCTTATTTATCAATATGACTGTTAGCAGGGCTGGATAAAGAAGGAAAAAGGCCCCCTGGGCTGGAACCATTTGGTGCCCTATCCAAAAAAACAAACAAATAAATAAAAAATAAGGATTTTACTCATGTAAATTACAGTACACATCAGCTCCAATTTGGTCCCATAAAGATGTACTATAACTTCTTCAAACACGAGGATTGTTTACATTGAATATTAAAACAACACATGAGTTTTATGTAAGATTGTAAGACATGCAGTCATTACAAAAACACCGTAAATATTTTACGTTTTGATTCAGGAATGCCTCTGTTTATCCATGAAGACTGGAAGGCTGCTTAGACTGGGGTGTCAAACAAAAGGCCAGCGGGCCAAATTCAGCCCACCATAGCATTTTATAGGAACCTCTATACTCTAAAGAGACACATAAATAAAGCCTTCAAGAAAACAGTTGTGTTTGTAAATATTTTATCAATCAAATCAAAGCAGTTTCCATCTGTATTCTACCAAATTACATCAATGTGAACAAAAGTAAAATGTTAACTTTGCGAAGGACTTATCAAATAAATATATTTATTCATATGTTAACAGTTTAATGGGTAGTTTTATCAATACATTTTGAGCACATTAAGATTTAACTGATCTCAAAAGCTAAAGATCGTTTTGTTTTCATATCCTGACTTAAAACAGGTTTGGCATTTATTGTGATAATTTGACTTTGTAAGTATTTTTAATTTATTGTTGTGATAAATTTCAACTAATGATGTTTAAAACCCCACAAAACTGTCGTTGCTGTCAGGATCAATGACAGGATCAATAAATACCAATAAATGTAAAAATACAGTTAGAGACACAAACCAAGAAACACATTGCAAAGGGGAACGTTTTCAAGAGTAGCATTTGTGTTTGTGGGACTATAATTGCTGTGACACACAGACATAACTTTTTATCACAATAATACTGCAAAATATCACAATAAAACATTAAGTGTTTTAAATAGGGTGCTGTTTTTAGTTGAGGGTCTAAACACACAAAACAAATCACAAGCCAACTTTTCCAAAATGATTTTTATTGGGAGAACTACAAAAAACAAACAAAAAAACAAACAAATGTACAGTACAAAGTTAACAGTCTCACACTCAATTTGTAGTGAACTGACTCCCCAAAAAGAAACATCACAACTCTCGTTGTCTTTTTGTCCGTTTTTGTTACATTCAAAAAGCTTTACTTCTAATAAAGTAGTCAAAAGTACATAGTGCGCATCCCCCTGTACCTACTATGTACAAACCAAAATGTGTTCGTCCACTTCCCTCTGCAGCAAAACTCTCAAGACTAGAATTTCAATATATATTTTCATAAAAAGAAAGAGGAATCGGGACTCGGAGAAAAGTTACGGTTGCTTCTGTCAGAGAGGCTGAGTGGTGACAACCTGAAAAGTTGCAGAATCCAACACTACATTCAGCTCAACGTGTATATAAAAAAATATGCCATGTAGGAAAAATACTTTATTTGGTTATTTTTAAGGCATGTAGAAAGATGGTGAACCCCATAGGCACTACACAATAATAATACTGGGGCAAAAAGGGATTGCTACATTCTTTAGCACGCGGCTGGAATCACAGTGTGACCTCGTGCAAAAACAGGAGAGAAAAATAAAACAACAAATACTTTTTGGTTAATTTATTGACTTGGGTTCTTTGTCACTGACGTCTAAACTAGATCAACAAAAAGAAGAAGAAGAAAAAATGTTTGGACGGTCTGTACAACCTCTGTTTATACATTCTACAGAACATCTAAAGTATGGGGGAGAAAAATAAAAGACCTTCGACAGCACTGACAGCCTCAGGAGCAAAAACAGCAATCACACAAACTTTGTTTTAATAAACGTAAACAAGGAAACAAAATTAATGAAATAAATATCACATACGTTCTCTTAAATTAAGATTTTTTTTACTCAATAAAAATAACCAAGTGAAGTTACAAAACGAAAAAAAAGGAGAAAAACAATATATATATTACTGTGAAAAGAACATACACTCCACTTTATGCAGATTAATAATGGCGATCATAATTTAAACATAAAAGAATATAGATCTATTGCTTCATCATACTTGATAAATACGGTATGGACACAAATTACCAATGTAGCCTATACCGTACTTTTTTTTTTCACAAGATAATAAATAAGTTAAATAGTCCATAGCAAGTTATGCACCGCTATGCAAATCACTCAAAAAAAAAAAAAAAGCTAAAAAAATATAGATATATATTCAACCATCAGCAGTGATTTCCCCAAACAAGCCCAACTCAAGAGTGCTTTTTAACCAAGCAACAAATTACTGCTGACTAACCAAACTAACCACTGGGTGGCGCTAGAAGAAGGCAGATCTGGAATGGAAGTTGAAGCAAAAACAAAAGAAAGAGAAGAAAAGTGTTACTTTAAGTTAAGGCATATTCTTGGCAGGATGGGAGGAAATCTGAAACCGCTTAAAGTTTTTTTTTTTTTTTCTTGTCAAGTCATGTTACACTCATCTAATCCCAGGAAAAGTGTGGCTTGCCTGATAGAGCGATAAGAGAGAGAAGAGAGAGAGAGGGCTGCCAGGAGCCCCATGGGCAAGGCACTGATGGAATGCCTTCTGTTTGCTATCTAAGTTTTAATACAGCTATAATACAAACAAGAACAAAACACTATTACACTAATGCCTGGTCAAGGATACTTGAAACTGAAGCTTAACTGATCCTCGTGGGACTAGAGATGCACCGATCAGACACCATGCAGATCGGAACCAGACGATTTTTCCTTGTGATCAGAAAGGCGAAATACTGGGGGGGAAAAAAAAAATCTATTTTTTAATTATTTTTTTTTACCCCCTAATAACACCCAATGCTTTCATTCCATACAGGAAATGCATCAACAAGCGTGTCATTAGAAAGGTTTGGGATACATCCTTTGAAAACTTCTATCAGCAAGGAACCCGCAGAAAGTTTTTACTTCTCAGTAGGGAGAAAAACAAAAACAGTATCGGTAGATCAGACCACAAGGAAAAACAAAACAAAATAAAAAATCGGTATCTGTATTGGCCTAATCGGTGCATTACTAGTGGAAACTGGTCTCTTGTCCCCCCTCCAGGGAGGTTTGGGCAGGGTTTGCACCCTGCAGCTGGTGGGAAGAAAAATAAATCAGAAAAAGTCTTGCTTAAAGACACGTCAAAGGAGGTGACGAGGAGCCAAACTTTTGATATCCTCTGCTTAAAGGAAAGTCTCAGTCTCCAGCACCTCCCGACTCCTCAAACCAACCATAATCCAAAAAAATAAAAAAAAATTTACTTAGTCATCTGAAATCGACAGCCTGCTGAAGATTGGCAAACGCCTTCCAGCGTCAAGAATCGGGGACTCGGAGCCGCTGAGGCTCCCGGAAGAGCTGAGGGACCCGCTCGCATAGCTCTCCCGGTCTGAGAGGGAGTCCGGCGGGCTGGGCGGGGGCTCGAACACCGGCGACTCGCTGAGGCGGCGCAGCGCCTGGAGGCTCACGCTGCTCGGCGCGTTCCCGTAGAAGCTGCCGCCAACGCCGCCGGAGTGGTTGTTGGCGTAGCCGGCCGGGGAGTGCACGGCCAGCGGGGCCAGCAAGGCTTTCAGGTCCTGCCCGGGGAAGGAGAAGGCGCTGTTGATGCACGGCATGGAGCTGGGCGACAGCACGTCGTCGTAGAAGCTGGAGGCGGAGGTGCAAGACGACGCGGAGGTCGGGGGCGGCGGGGTCCGGGATGTGGGGCTGTCGAGCAGCGGCGATTCGAGTCCGTGGTGGGTGGAGAAACCGGAGAAGCTGAGGCTGTGGTGGAGCTTTGGTCGGAGCTGCTGCTGCGGGCTGTAGCCGCGGTGCTCCGCCGCCTGCACGTTGGCGTTGGCCGGCGGGGCGGGCCGCCGCTCGTCCGCGTTGTGGATGAAGTGACACCGGGGGCCGTAGGGGCAGAAGCCGATGGTGTGGAAAGTGCGACACGGCTCCGTTTTGTACTTCGGGTGGCGCGTCAGGCTCCGCAGCTCGTGGTAGCCGTGGGCGAACTGACACTTCTCCCCGTATTTGCACGACCCGTTCTCCTCGAAGGGCCGGCACAGCTCGGTTTTGTATCGGGTGGAGTTGATCTGCGAGGCGGGCTTCTGCTGCAGCACGCCCCGGTCTCCGGTCTCGCTGTAGGCGCGGTCGCGGAACTTGTTCTCCTTGTTCATGAGGGCCGTGGCGCCGCCGCCGCCAACCGGGGAGTTCTCCTTCATGCAGCTGCTGTACGAGCCCAGAGAGTACTTGTTGCCGTTGCTCATTGCCTCCAAGTTGCTGGTGGAGTTTCTCCGGAAAAATCCCGGCGTGAAGGAGCCGGCGACCGGAGCGCCCACCGCCTTCTTATCCAGCATGCTGTTGATGTGGAGGGCGTTCATGTTCATGCTTTTCTCCTGCTGGGGACAAGAAATTATAAGTATTTCTGCGCAACCGGCGCAACAAGTTGCATAAAAACGCCTTTAAAGTTGTTTTTACCTTGTAAAGCATGTCCATGTCGTAGAAAGTGGACAGGACCGTCGCTGACATGTCTCTTCCCCAAATCTGCTGCCGCACTCCGTCTTTCATGGAGGACCGAGCGGGATCCTTCACTGCGACGAGGTGTTGTTGTTTGTGCCACGACTGGAGCTTAGTTGGAAAGTTTTGGTTGTGGAAAAGTTTTTAAAAGTTGCCCAAAACGCTTTATTTTATTATTATTGTTATAACTGAATTTGAAGTCCGGAGGAAATAATAAAAAAATAGAAGAGGTTAGTATTGTGGAGCTGTGAAGTTGTGGCTGTTGTCTCCTCCTCTCTAGAACCAGAGTGCTTCGCTGTGGAGCAAACGGCGTATAAATGCAACGCTGTGGCCGGGGAGGGGCGGGCCGAGTTCGGGCAAACTTCTTCCCTTCTCCGGTTGGCTGGCTGCTCGGTCACCGCCTTGAAATCCAACCCTGGCCCACACTCCCTCCTTCCACTCCACACACCCCTGAAAACCTCTGGAAGTGGGTTAAAAACTCTTGCTGATACAAAATTTGGTTAATCAAAGGCGACACCAAGGGGGGCTCAAAGGGGGCTGGGGCTCCGACTTTTAATTTGTGATTTAATCAGAGTTGGGTATATTTACTACTCAATTACATTTACTTGAGTAACACTTATTAATGTGCTTTTATGAGTATTTTTACTATACTGTACTTTTTGTACTCTTACTTGAGTAAAATTTTAGTATTTTCTGCCCACTGAGTGAAAAACAAAACAAACATGTTATAACCAAAAACTCACCAGACACAGGCACACACCTGCAGTTATGTCTGTTTCATAAGGTATTTTTTATTGAAAGAAAGTGATTTGTAAATTTTTTTGTTTTGCCACTTATATAAATTATTGTCATTTTGGTTGTCAAAATACCAAAATTTCCACTTAACTTTATATTTTTGTCCATCTGATTAAATTAAATTATTGATAATTTAATCAGTTACTGAGTACTTGAGTAGACCTTTTACCAAATACTTTTTTACTCTTACTTGGACGGGTAATTTTTACTTTTATTTTAGTAAAATATGTTGTAGTGCTCTATTCAGAAGTGAATAATACAATATTTGGGTACTCTATTCACTTCTGATGATTTACTAGAGGAAAGGACAAGTCTGTTAGTAACATTTATTTATTTTAGAGCTACTACCCAGAATATTTAAAAAAAAAATAGTCAAACTCACTGTAGACATAGTTTGCCACCTACAAAACACAATAGCATAGTCTGTTTTTTCAATGTTACTGTAATTCCTGATTTAATCAAGACACAATCTACTCTTTCCAAAAAAATAAGCTTCACACCTCTGGTGACATCACAAAAGTTATGGAGTACCAGCTTTCCATGTCATCTTGAAAAGTTTGGGATTTGACTCCAGAGAGAAAAATATTTTTAAAAAGTATGATTTAGCTCTTCTCTAGATTAATATATGCCTTACTTTGAGTTTCAAAATCTACAGTAAATAGTGAAAAATAAAGTGCGAGTCAGGAAAAGATTGTGCAAGCAGCCTGGAAGTCAGCCATTTTCAGGAGACCCGTAG
>NW_006800369.1:45316-69060 GCF_000485575.1 Poecilia formosa
CAGGAAAACTGTGTCAGAGCGAAACTTTGGGTTCATTTTGACTTGAAATAAAGTAAAACATGCAGGATTTGCTGTAGTGTGACCTTTTTCTTCTTCTTTTTAACTCCTCTGCTGTGTATTTTCCTGCTCTGTCTCAGAGCCCAGACTGCAGGAATGTGGTTTTCATGCGGAACAGCAGAGCAACACTGCCCCCCAGAGGTAATAGGTGGAACTGACAGAGCGCTGCAGGCATTTTAGTCTGCAGACTGAAACGTCTCTGTTGTTTACAAAAAGGTCAAGTTCAGTCAGATTGGATGTAGAGCATCTTTGAAAGTTATATTTCAAGTCCTGGATGCAAATTCTGAGTTTTATCAAAGTCTGGGCTTTGACTGAACCATTCTGGGTGTTTTAGTCCTGAAACCTCGTCGGCATGCAGTCTGGTTCCTTCCAAGTTCTGCTAATGATCTACTTTGATACAGGTGTGATGAATCTGAGACGCATCTAAAAATTACAGGACACCGACTCTCAAGGACTGGAGACATTTTTAAAGTAGCTCCTACTGACGTCGTCTGGATTGAAACTCTTCCATCTTTCCTGCCACCATGTTATGCAAAACTGTTAGTTAGTTCTGTGTCGCAAACACTGGGCAAGAAAAAAAATCTCATTTTGGTCTCACCTGACCAGAGCGCCTTCATTCTCAAGCTCGCCATCTTGTGACAAAATGCAAACAGAACTTCTCAGAAACGCTTGCTACACGTTTGTAACAAAACTTATGAAATAAAATATACATTTTTTGTTGCATGTAACATTTTCCCTTTAAGAATATATAAACTTGCAATGGGCCATAAGTGGCCCCCAGACCGCAAAAAACTCATTCATAGTGCTGCAAATGGCCCATGCGCCGCAGTTTGGACACCACTGGTCTAAATTATTTAACGATATTATATGGATATTATAAGTATTTAGTGCAATAATTTTCATGAAAATGTCAAACTGTACTCATTCTACTTTTGGAATTTTATCAATTAAAAAAAATAAAAACCACAGAAGAAAAACTGCAGAGTTGGCAGCAAAGGATGGGGCTTTAAATGGCAGATATTTCAGTCAAGAGGCCATAAAAATAACCCAGTGCCACACACATGACCAGAAATTGCTGGTTTTTGCAACACATACATTGTCATAATTCAAGGAGTGGTTGCAAAATATGTCTCTTTACGACAGGACTGAAAATACGCACAAGTTTGGTTCAAAAAACTAAAAAAACAGCAACCAGGGGGAAAACAAGTGACATAAGAGGCTGGAATCTACTACTACCAACCCTAAAATTAGTCTGAGGGTTGCCCCGGGGCAAAAAGCTGTGGACAATAGTTTAATGTGGAGGACAGAAATCCCTCGAACATGTCCTCTGCAGAAACCGCGTGGAACATCGGAAGGCTCGGTTTTATTGAGNTGAAAGTTATATTTCAAGTCCTGGATGCAAATTCTGAGTTTTATCAAAGTCTGGGCTTTGACTGAACCATTCTGGGTGTTTTAGTCCTGAAACCTCGTCGGCATGCAGTCTGGTTCCTTCCAAGTTCTGCTAATGATCTACTTTGATACAGGTGTGATGAATCTGAGACGCATCTAAAAATTACAGGACACCGACTCTCAAGGACTGGAGACATTTTTAAAGTAGCTCCTACTGACGTCGTCTGGATTGAAACTCTTCCATCTTTCCTGCCACCATGTTATGCAAAACTGTTAGTTAGTTCTGTGTCGCAAACACTGGGCAAGAAAAAAAATCTCATTTTGGTCTCACCTGACCAGAGCGCCTTCATTCTCAAGCTCGCCATCTTGTGACAAAATGCAAACAGAACTTCTCAGAAACGCTTGCTACACGTTTGTAACAAAACTTATGAAATAAAATATACATTTTTTGTTGCATGTAACATTTTCCCTTTAAGAATATATAAACTTGCAATGGGCCATAAGTGGCCCCCAGACCGCAAAAAACTCATTCAGAGTGCTGCAAATGGCCCGTGCGCCGCAGTTTGGACACCACTGCTCTAAATTATTTAACGATATTATATGGATATTATAAGTATTTAGTGCAATAATTTTCATGAAAATGTCAAACTGTACTCATTCTACTTTTGGAATTTTATCAATTAAAAAAAATAAAAACCACAGAAGAAAAACTGCAGAGTTGGCAGCAAAGGATGGGGCTTTAAATGGCAGATATTTCAGTCAAGAGGCCATAAAAATAACCCAGTGCCACACACATGACCAGAAATTGCTGGTTTTTGCAACACATACATTGTCATAATTCAAGGAGTGGTTGCAAAATATGTCTCTTTACGACAGGACTGAAAATACGCACAAGTTTGGTTCAAAAAACTAAAAAAACAGCAACCAGGGGGAAAACAAGTGACATAAGAGGCTGGAATCTACTACTACCAACCCTAAAATTAGTCTGAGGGTTGCCCCGGGGCAAAAAGCTGTGGACAATAGTTTAATGTGGAGGACAGAAATCCCTCGAACATGTCCTCTGCAGAAACCGCGTGGAACATCGGAAGGCTCGGTTTTATTGAGNGCTGTGGACAATAGTTTAATGTGGAGGACAGAAATCCCTCGAACATGTCCTCTGCAGAAACCGCGCGGAACATCGGAAGGCTCGGTTTTATTGAGTGGGAACGTCAGGTGGCCCGTTCCAAAACATTACATCAGTTTTACTGTAGCAGGACATGAGAGAGACAGAGAGGAGAGACAGAGAGGAGAGAGAGAGACAGGAGAGAGAGGAGAGAGACAGGACAGAGAGAGAGGAGAGAGACAGGAGAGAGAGAGACAGGAGAGAGAGGAGAGAGAGAGACAGGACAGAGAGAGACAGGAGAGAGACAGGAGAGAGAGGAGAGAGAGAGACAGGACAGAGAGAGACAGGAGAGAGAGGAGAGAGAGAGACAGGACAGAGAGAGACAGGAGAGAGACAGGAGAGAGAGAGACAGGAGAGAGAGGAGAGAGAGAGAGACAGGACAGAGAGAGACAGGAGAGAGACAGGAGAGAGAGAGGAGAGAGAGAGACAGGACAGAGAGAGACAGGAGAGAGACAGGAGAGAGAGAGGAGAGAGAGAGACAGGAGAGAGACAGGAGAGAGAGAGACAGGAGAGACAGGAGAGAGACAGGACAGAGAGAGAGGAGAGACAGAGACAGGAGAGAGAGACAAGAGAAAGACAGGAGAGAGAGAGGAGAGAGACAGGACAGAGAGAGAGACAGGAGAGAGACATGAGAGAGACAGTAGAGAGACAGACAGAAGAGAGAGAGAGGAGAGAGAGAGACAGGAGAGAGACAGTGAGACAGACAGGTGTCCATTGTTCCTGCCTCTTAATGACCTCTGCAGTGACACCAGACGAAGACGCTGCTGTAAATTCAGCCTCTCCTCGTAGAAACACGCTGCAGGAGCGCGAACGCTGCTGACGTGTCGCCCCTCCGCTTCAGGGCCGGCCGAAGACTTTTTGGGGCCCTGAACGTTTTTTACTTGAGGCTCCCGAATCCCAACACCAGATACTTCATCATTCCTGAGCTGCTCTCCCAGTATCTATGTAAAATACCGGTTAGCTTTAGCATCATTTGGAATTAGCCTACATCATACTGCTGTTACCATGGTTACTGATTTTAACCATACAGGAGCAGCAAACAGAAAAATATAATTTGAATTTTGAGTGGTGTTTTAGTGTGACATATTATTTTTAACTAATTGAAAATAACATCAGCAGAAAAACACTGAATTTACAGTAAACAAGTTACAAATTTAAATATCTTATATTTTAGAGAGTTTAGTTTGGGGATCAGAGTGTAACTGGTTTTACTGGATTTTATTTAGAGATATCAGATTAACGGGGGGCTGGAATCACATGCATGGTAAACTTTTAATTCTTTTATTTAGAAGCAAACCGTTATAAACTGTTTATTGTTGATTTATCACCTAATATAAAAACTGAAAAGACTCGATAGAGAAGATTCAAGAACAAATTAATTAAAAATCTGATTTTAATAACAAATAAAACACCTTGATTGGTGGAATAAAACATAAACCAGGTTACAAATAGTCTAAATTCTTACAGTTCTGAACCCGCTGCCTGGACCCTGTGCAGCAGATCCAGAACCAGCTCCGCCCTGCGGCGCCGCAGCGTCAGCCGTGCGAGCGCCACGGAGCAGCAGAACTGCGGCAGCGCCGGCAGGCGGTCCAGAGCCTGCTGGGAGGCGAGGAGTTTGGCCCGGGCCTGCGTCTGGATCCGACCCACCTGGTCCGGATTGACAGCCTGGTTCTGACCCAAACGGGCCAGGAGGGAGCGGAGGTGTCGGTGCAGCAGCTGCACCCACTGCAGCGGCTCGGCCCAAAGGTTCAGCTCGCCCTTCTCAAACAGGAAGTCCTCTTCATCCTGGTCACAGCAGAACGGACCAGAGTTAACCGGGCCAGACTTCAGAACCGGATTACAGATTTTATTCACTGCCTGGTTTCAGGCGATTGAGGATCAGAGCCAAAGAATAAATAAAAACTCATAACATTACAAGAAAATGTACAACTTCATACAACAATGAAGTCATAATATTATCAGGATAAAGTCGTACGACAAAAACAAGTCATACTAAGAGAATAAAATTATAATATTATTAAAAAAAAGTTAAAAATATGTATACAAATAAACTATAATGTTACCAGAATAAAGTCATCAACAAAATAAGGTGGTAATAGAAATAGGTCATACAAGAAAAACATCATAATATTTAGAGAATAAAGTTGCAATAATCAGATAAGAAAAAAAAACATTACAAGACTACAGACATAACATCCAAAATAGTCATAAAATAACCAAAATAAATTTGTAATAATACAAGAATAAAGTTCTAATAGTACCAGACAAATGTAATACAAGAATAAAGTTGTACGACAAAAAACGCCATATGACAAGAATAAAGTTAGACAAAAGTCATAATATTAACCAGCGAAGAAAAAAAAGTCAAAATACGAGATTAAAGTTTTAATACTACCAGAAAAATACTGCAATAAGAGAATAAAACATCAAAAAAGTCATAATAACCAGAGAAAAAGTTGTATTACCATAGCTTAGCCTGACTTTAGATCTTTCTGAAGCCTTACAACCATCCCAGACTGCTGCAACTAAACTCAAACCTGGGATCTGGTTCAGCTTTTATAGAAATGGTCACACTGATAATTATCTACACTTATTTTATTATAGTTAAGTAAATAACAGTTTAGAAACCTTTGGTTAAATTTAGATTTTAGGTTCTAAATTTGCTGTTCCTCTGTAAAAACCAGATAATTTTTATTATGTCCTGTTATGTAAAGCCTTAAAATGGAAACAGGGTGTACTTTCCTTTTATTATAATTGTACATTTAAACATCTTTGACCTTGACTTCTATCTTTGTGAAAAGCCCAAATAAGTGGCAGTTTGCTGGAGAGCAGAAACCTTGGTGACTAACAACCCACGACTGTTTAGTCTGCTAATGTGAGCAGAACAAAACAAGATCAACAAGCTGGAAAACTTTGATTTTCTCCTTTTTAAACATTAAACCAGCTTAATTTCACGTCAACAAAACACCATATCTGATGGAACCAGATATTATTTCCAAAGGCCTGGATAATAATTACGAGACAGAAACATGTTGTGATAAGTGAAACACATGGCTTATCACAACATAAGCATTTCATATCAGTCAATATCAATAATTATTGATTAGTTTTTTGTTTTAAATATCTAAAATTTCTACCAAACTGGTGCTGTGACATTTCCTGTTTTCTCTAGTTTTCACCTCATGTGGTCGTTTTTTATTTTTTAGCAGTTATGAGGCAAAACATGAAACTGCTGCTGCGCAAGTTACTCAACAGGTTGTTGCTAGGCAACCATAGAATGAGTGGGTTGCCAGGCAACCATATAATGAGTGGGTTACCAGGCAACTATAGAATGAGTGGGTTGCCAGGCAACCATAGAATGAGTGAGTGAGCTGATTCCACCGGCTGCAAGAGGTTGAGCGGTTAAAGTTCAGTTAATAATCTATTTTTTGAATATTAAAAATTTTATCATATGTATTATCTATTGATATTAATCACATGTCTCTCGCAATATATATTGTTATTGATTTATTGTCCAGACAAACTTTTATTTTTTTTGTCAAAAAACCAGAAACATCACCATGAAACCAAAAGTCTCACCAGACAGGAAGCTTCCTCTGCCTCGTCTTCATCGCCGTCATCCTCTTCTCCCATCAGCCACTGGGTGAGAGCGAGGAGCCCGGCTCCCAGCTGCCCCCACAGGTCAAACATCTCACACAGGAGCCCCACACCCAGGTCCAAGGCTGCTGGCGGACACAGGAACACGCCGGCAACATCTGAGGACATAACAAACGGGTTTACAGCACCTCAGGCGAAGCTGAAGACGCTGTGAAGTTAGAAAATGTTTGGTTTTTACAAACTCAAAATCATTTACTGGATGTTTTTGCTTGAAAGAGGAAAGATCAACAAGCCCCAGATCCTGGAGAATGGTTGAGTTCTGATATCTTTCCACCAGAACCAGCATTAACATCTGCTAGAACAGAAGTTCATACTTCAGATGGAACCAGTTTACTGCCTGGTTCAAATGGAAATTTTTTAAGGTATTTTCCCAGCTGATAGTCTGGTAGATTCGGTTAAACTGGGAACCAAAATGGCAACATTTGTCACATTTTCAGCTGCAGTTCGCTTTCACACGTGTCATTTGATCCACACCAGAGTTCACTTCAACCGAACCAAGACCGAGGTTTTTAGGCGGAACAAAGTTAGCTTTTTTCCGTCCGCATTAGAGTTTGATTGTACGTTCACACATCTCCAAACAAACCAGACCTTCTTGGCAAACGAACTAGAGTTCGATTAAAGCAAACTAGCCATGCTTGGGGGAAAGCCATCCTAAAGACCACCGACGTTCAGATGTCAGACGGAAAAACTCCCAAAACATCAAGATCAAACCTGAGTTCAGAGTAAACCAACATGGCCGACTAGAAAAGAAGCCATCCTGACAGTCAACGTTCATCACTTCACCTGTTAGCCATCATAATTCCTACACTTGGCTACATCATGTCGACCGAACAGCAGCTAGAAAATCTTAAGAAAAGCAAAGATTTTTCAGATCTTTGCTTTCCATTTCCAATGCCACCAGCAATCCCAGACGAACCTTCTCTTTGCGTATTATTCCACTTGTACCTTATTTAGAGTGTGGTTGTGCAGCTCATTCAGATGATTGAGTTAAATCCTCAGCAGGCCATCAAGTTCAGCACCAGCCTGTTAATGATCCATTCATATGAATCAGGCGTGTTTTAAGTGGAGAAACATGTAAAACGGGTTCCGAGAACCAGGATATGGAAACCCGGTTCTAATGTTTGCTGGTTAATAAATAAACTGTAATTAGAGAACGTCTGGGGGACCTTGACAGAAAGCTGCAGGGAAACAAAGAGCAGCCGGCGTAATGAGTCCAATCTGAACCTAACGAGCCCAAACCCACTTCCACAGCTCTGCAAGGCAGCCATTGCACTCCGATGGACGGCGAAGAAGACGAGGCATAAAACTGGGACTTGTTCTCACTGAGTCAAGCAGGGCTGACTCTGCCATCCAAACGTGGCGTTAATGTGCATGCGTGTTTTCTTTAGGACTTGGACGGCCTTCCGAGAAACAGAACTATAACTCATATAACCAGCCATCATGAGGGGTGTGTGTGAGACGATTCAAAAATACTCTGCAGTGGCGTGCAGATCATCCCCAGGATTGAGGCTTCGCTTACGACTTGATGAAGACGCTTTCCTACAGATTTCTACTGATTTGTCACAAATGCTGCATGCATTTTCACCTGCTGTGGTTCTCTTTCTCAATGCATTGTGTCAAACAGTCCAAACTAATTGAAAAACCTGTTCCAAAATCAAAATCCTTCTTAGATAATGAGATTTTAGTCTGCTCAGGTCTGTCGATAGGCTGTTTTAGGCCGTCTTATCACTTTAAATCCAAATAATCTGCTGCTGGCCACACCACCAAACTCAATGATTACACCAACATGTGAAAATGGCTCCAAACAGACACAATCATATTATACGACTGTACATCTTTGAAAAAGCAGAAGTAGAGCCTCCTGCACAACCAACAAGAACACAGCAAGTGGTTCCAGCAGCCATTGTACAGCGCGTACATCAGTAAAACCAGCTGACCAGCTCCGCTTTTGTTGCAAGGCAGCAGTTGAATGTGGATTAACAACCAGGAGATTTTTGAAATGGCTTGTTTTCCAGACACCCAAAAATATGAACTTATTGCCAAAAAAAGTGTTGTTTTTAAGTCCTTCAGCTGTTTTTAGAAGCAGTTGAGACCCAAATGGAAATATAAAAACATACAAAAAGTGAATTTTGCATAACAGATGAGCTTCAAATGAAAGGCTTTTAAAGACTGAACGGTCATATGGATACATATATATGTGGAGACGGGAGTGTGAGGAGAGGAAACAGAAGCCAGCAAAGAAACAAAGCAGCTCGCTCATACGTGTGTGTGTGTGTGTGTGTGTGTGTGTGTGTGTGCGCGCGTGCGTGCGTGTGTGTGTGCTGTTTTCCCACCACGGCCTCTCTCACCACAGCTGTCAGCCTGATAACACCACAGACTTCAAAAGGCTTTGGGAGCCACTAGCCAAAACACTAGCACTGTGGGAATTGGGGTGAGGTGGAGGTGTACGATCCTCCGCCCTCGCCACCGGCACACTAATGGTTAAAAACACACAAACAGGTCCGGGGCGGCGAGCCCAGAGAGCTTTTCATGTCTGCAGAGGGGGCGTAAAATCGGAGCAGAGCCTGAAGTCTGAGCGCGGAGGGAAAGCCGCGCTACGGCTCGTTGATTGTAGAGTATTAGAGGAGATTTAAGAGTTTAGGAGCCTGAGTGACAAATTCCTTTCTTTCCCCAGAAGCCCTGCCTCTGAAGTTCGGCCTCTGCGCTCCCCGCCTTCCCCAACGTTCAGGGATAAAACAGGAAATTTTAGCTGCGTGGTGTTTGTCATCTTCCCGACAAAGGTTTCACACATCGCTTGACTTGATTCTCCCTCCTGCAGCTCCTGCAGCCAAACGCCTCCTTTCTCAAGGGGATAGTCTTTCCCTTGGCAGCGTGTGTGTGTGTGTGTGTGTGTGTGTGTGTGTGTGTGCGGTGGAGATTCTGCTTCGATCAGATCAGTTGGTGGATGAATGGTGTTTTTAACCTCCAGGTGGTTTGTGGATTAATGTGTCAATGTTTAAAATGTGAATTTTAGATTATATTATATGCTGGATTATAATCAGAAACACAGAAGCACAGATTATTATCTTAGAGGAATTACAACACATTTAAAGTATTAATATCAAACCTGATGGACGGACGGATCTAACTTTTCTTGATGAAAAGTTCCTTTTAACTCACTTTAGTCTTATTTGCACTAGACCAAATATTTGGTCATATTTTGTGTTTTTGGTGATTAAATGTGTAAATATCAGTTATTTTAAGCTTCAACGGCGTAAAACCACAAGCGAACAGATCGATGGCTCATTGGTCAGGATACAGGTAATCTGATGATGAGTTGCTTCAATTCATTTCCTTCCTGTTGAAGCTCAAAAAGTATTTAAGAAATAATGAGAAGAAGCACCAAAGGGGTCAAAAGTACATCTTTGGTGAGTCTATTTAATGAGGAACATTTTAGTTATTTTCTGTTTTTTTCTGAATAATCTTTAAATTAGAGTCGTCTGGGTGAATGAAAACCGGATCTTTGCTGTTCGGTAATCAGCTCTGAGTCTCTGCAGCTGGATGGAGAGTCAAGTGTCCCACTGGGAGCAGGAAGTGGGGAACTGGAGGGTTTACTGGTGGCCAGTCCGGACAGTGAAATCAGAGAAACACTTCCTGCGTTTCCTCTAGGAGCTTCGTTCCTCCAGCTGCGTTTGTTTTCACCAGATCTCTGCAGGTCCGAACCGTTCCGCTCACAAGGGTCTACAGAGCATTCAGAGGAATTCAAACAACATTTTGTCCTGATAAAAACTCAAACTTTACTGTTTTTCATTGGGGGAATTTGGAAAATAATAAAAAGGATTTCATAGGGCCTTTTTTAAGATGCAATGTGATTTATGCCAACACGTTCTCCGATTAGCATCCCACAGCATGATTCTGCAACCACCATGCTTCTCCAGGGGCAATAAAATAAAGATTGTAACTGCAATATTACCAAATGTGTAAAAATTCAAGGATTATGCATAATTTTTTATAGAAATGCTGAATTTTCCAAAAATGTAATTAGTATTCAGTTCAAAATTCACCTGTAATCTATAGGACACAAGCATACACTGCAAAAATGCAAAAAAAAGTATTTTTGGTTGAGATATTTCACGTGCAAACATCTTAAGACACTTGAAATAAGACAAAACTAACTTACAAGTAACTTTTCAGTACGAGTTTATTTTAGGTAAATAATTGCTGAAAAATATTTCCACTAGCAGATTATTTGACTTATAACATTTTATAAGTGAACATAATGTATAAGCTGCCAATTCTTCATCAATATTTACGAGTTATTTACCTAAAATAAGCTCCTATGTTGCTGAAAAGTTAGTTTTGTTGAATTATTTCAAGCGTGTTAAGATATCTGCACTAGAAACTCCATTAAAAATAGTTGTTTTTGTGTTTTTTAGTGCAGAACAAACTCTGCTTTCGCCTCTCGACAAAGAAACACGCAGCAGCATCTCCTCCTCCAAAAAAGGTGAGAGCAGCAGTCTTTCTTCTTCAGACGAGCCGTCGCACCCTCAGCGCGCGCTGCAGACGCCGAGCTGGAGCCGAGACTCCAGGAAGCCAAGGTGTGAGATAGAGAAAGGTGTGAAATAAAAACACGCACTTTACAACCCCGACTTCCTCTGCTAGCTGATGGGGGAGGACGCAGTAGGCCAGAGACCAAGGGCAACAACAGCAACAGGAAACATGGCAACACAAAGTGCCAAAGCTGCTGGAGCGGCAAGCATTAGCATAAAAGTGACGGTCTGGGAAAATCCTGGAGGCTCCTGATTTGCAGCGTTTAAGCATGAGGTGAAAGGAGCGACAGGATCACATGAAAGTAAAAGGCTGACTCAGCAGGAGGCCAGCGGCCTGCAGACCGAAAACTCACCTTGATCTGCAGCCGTTCACAGCTAACAGAGACGATTTACACATCAAGGATCCGGTTCTGGAAACCCGAAGTTACATCGTCTGTGTTAGGAGCTTAAACTGAATGGAAGGAAAGAGCTGAAAGAATCAGTGAATAAAAGTTTGTATCGAACTCCTGACATTTAGGTGTTTTTGTGTTTTTTTATTTGAATTGTACTATTAAAATCTTAAAATCTTATTATTAAAACAAAGGTGACTGGTCTCTAGAAATGCTTTCACTGCAAACATGTAAAGTCTTGCCAAGGATTTTTGTCTAGTTTCTAATGCAAATATCTTTTTACACTTGAAAAAATAACTTACAAGTAACTTTTCAGCAAGATAAAGGAGCTTGTTTTAAGTGAATAATTCCCTAATATTGATGAAAAAGTTCCAGTTCCACTGGTAAATTATTTTACTCTTAAGAAATGTTCCCCATGTTATAGTGGAGATAATGATCTTTCATCAACATTAAGGTTACTTAAACAAACTATTATATCTTAGTTAAAAGTTGTAAGTTAACTTGTAAGTTAGTTTTGTCTTATTTCAAACATACCAAGATATTTTCACTAGAAACTAGACAAAAATACTTGGTGTGACTTTGTGTTTCTGCAGTGTTTTTAACATATTAACAAGAAAAACAGAAACAACACAACATTTGTGTATTTTTCCTTAAATAAAGTGAAAAAAAAATCCTAATTTGAGAACTGAATTTCAATCGAAATACTTTTTTCATGTCACATGAGTCACATGACAACTGGATGTTACTACTGGCAGAAACCACAAAGAAGAAGACAACAGGAAGTAGTTGGAGGATGATGGCGCTGCATGTTTTTTAACATCTTATCTTATGAACAAACTTGTGTGATTTTAATATTGTGCTTCTTATTTAATGGAAACATTGCAATTGTGAAGAGACAACATTTTGCAGACATTTGTAGTAGAAACTGAGCTACTTCCAGGGTCAAACAAACACTGCAACAAACCAGTCATCACTCTACCAAACATGTGACTTTATTTCAGCTGAGAAATTAAAATCTCATTGGCTTTAACAAGGGAAACATCACTCCCACTCACAAACACCACGTCTCTGTATGCCTCAGATTACAGCTGATTTGATCCAAATGTAAAGCCTGAGGCCACAAATCCCTGCTCTCTGTGTTGCTGCTTTTTAACTCTGCTCAGATGACACAAACTGAAGTTTAGCAGCTGAGAGAGCATCGTGTTAATAAAAGACTGGCTCTGTTTAATGAGCGGCTCTCCGTTGTGTCAGGTTAATAATCTGTGTCATCAAGATTAAATGAATGTTGCCGGGAAAAAAAGCATGAATGGCACTTTGTGCTGCACTGTTACGGTAATCAAAGTAGGTCACTTTGAGGGTTTGTTTGTTCACGGCTCACTGAGGCTGGTTTGTCAGCACAATGCATGAACACCAGAGATGAATGTTGTGCAAACAGTAAGCTAATGATTGTAGGAGAAAACTAAAGCTGTAGCAGATAACTGTTACTTAAAAATGTTTCAGTATGTTTGTTAAAACCGTCTCCAAGTCACGACAGTTTGTGATGAGACAAATAATCTATGAATGATCATCCTCGTGCTACGATAGCTGTCTGACGAAATGCACCAAAAACATCCAATCAGAGCAAGGAGGCAGGTCTTAGCGCGGTCAATCAACTTTGTGTACATGCTGCTAAATGTGCTAATGACAGAAAAACAACTTAATATTACAGGAAATCCGCTTATCCGCCGTCATCAGTGACCATGCTAACTAGCCTTTAGCATGGTAATCAGCCATGCATACACTGCAAAAACACAAAGTCTTACCAAGAATTTTGGTCTAGTTTCTAGTTCAAATATGTTTGAACACTTGAAATAAGGAAAATAAACTTGCAAGTAACTTTTTAGTAAAATATAGAAACTTGTTTTAAGTAAATAATTCCTTAATATTGATGAAAAAGAACTGGTTTCATTGGCAGATTATTTAACTTATAAGAAGATGTTTTTCAGTCCTTTTGTAGTTAATTTATCTGGCAACAGGACAAGAACTTTTTCATCAATATTAAGGAATTATTTACTTAAAACAAGTTTCTATATTTTACTAAAAAGTTACTTGTAAGTTTGTTTTCCTTATTTCAAGTGTTCTAAAATATTTGGATTAGAAACTAGACCAAATTGCTTGGTAAGACTTTGTGTTTTTACAGTGTTCCTGGTTTTAGTCAGATGGCCAGCAGCAGCGTTCTGGATCAGCTGCAGCTGGAGGACTGAGTTTTTAGCCAGACCAGTGAAGACACTGTTACACTAATCAATGCAACTAAAGGCAGTCAAATAGATTTTTTTGTGTATTTAACGCAGGAAAACCAATCGGTATCTTCCAAAACTGGAATCAGCAGGTCAGGCTTTTTAAAAGATTGGTGATCGGCTAAAAAAGTCAGTGAACCGCTATTTTCTCATGGGATAATCCAGCTGGTGGAGCTTCATTTCCGACGTAATTAGTCTGAAGGTATTAATGCTAAAGAGTGTGGTGGGAACCTTAAGGGGTTAAATTAGATTTCCTCTTCCTGTCCAGAACAAAATATCCGCTGTACAAAAACAGGTCAAGCTTCACAAAAGTCTGAAACACTCATAAGAAAGCTTAAATGTCTGCAATCTTCGGTTTTGGGGGGTTAAAATCCAAACTATTAAATTTCTGTTCTTTATAACCATTTGTGTATAATTGTTTGACTTTTATTTAGTATTTTCTGAGCTTGTTTGTGGATTAATTCACGCTGCTGAACAGGTTTTTTAACCATAGCTTTCCCAGTCCTCCATATCAAAGGACCAGGCTTTGCCACCTCCGTCTGAAGCTGCTAACGCCTCAGATACTCGACTCAACAACGGCAGGTCATAAACCCGACACACACACACACGCACACACACACACACACACACACACACACACACACACACACACACTGCCTTCCATGTAAAGCTACACTGCTTCACCTGAGGCGGAAAAAAAGACAGAATGAGTTGAAACAACTTCAGTATTACAGTCATAAAACATAATAGTGCAATTTCTCCCTTTAGTTCTTCACTGTGGAGCTCCAAGGTGGAACAGCACGATCAAAACGTAGATTCAGTTTTCTTTCTCGTAATGAAACGTGAAACTTTGCCTCCCACAAAGAAATAAGTGTTCTCCAAAGGAGCCGTGACTATGAATGGACGGAGGACGACGAGCCGCTCTGTAATCATGTCCATTGTGTTTTCTTCCTGTCGTAGAGAAAGGAAACTTTCCGTCCCAGTCATGGTGCTGACCTCGGTTTCTACCTGATTCTCAGCTGATAGTGGCTTATCTTCACCCTGTCTGGTCTCATTTATATAGAACATGAATAAAAACGCTTGCAGAAACATTAAACAGCAAGCCTGACAGAAGCAGGCTCTGATTTTTAAGGTAAGAACAACATTTAACCCTTAATTTAAAACATTTAATTTAGTCAACAATATATAAGAAGTAGAAATAATGATTCACTTTTAAAATAACAAAACAAAGAATGTCTCTAATTTACAGTAAAATACAGACAACTCTGAATTTTAGCTGAATTTTATCGTAAAAATACAGCAAAATTCTGGCAGCCACAGCCGTCGGTATTTTACCGTAAATTAGAGACTTTGATTTACAGTGAAGGTTACATTTTGGGGTCAAATGTCTCAGCAATAAGGAGAGGATGTGGGTCAGTCCATCTTCAAGATTTCTTCTTTTAAATGTTTGTGCAGGTCAGTCAAATATGTACCATTTTTAAACTAAAAATAATAATAATAATAATAACAATAAATTATATGAAAAGACACAACATACAGCTCAAACTTAAATGTTAACATTTGGTGATCTGTACCAGATTATAGCAGAAGCTGCTTCATATCTGGAATCTTCTGACAAATTACAAAGAAAATATGACGCTACAAATGACTTTCACACTACACAGACAAACACACAGGCTTAATCACTGGCGCAACACAACACACACCACACCCACACACACCCCACACCCATGCAGTTAATGATTACATATCTGTAGCAGATTTTTCAAGTTAGATTTGAAAAATCTCAAATAAATTCTCCAGAACATGCAGCCAGAGGCCACACAAAGTCATTCCATGGGCCACAAACGGCCCCTGAACCACACTTTGGGCCCCTCTGATCAACTGTGGAACTACATTTGAATAGGACACAAACAGGAAATTCATGGAGAGCAAAAAGCACCAAATACTGTATTTCTAACAGGCCTTTGTGATAACAACCCTGCAGCTATTTTTTATTTTGCAATTTCTTTTTATTTTGCAGTTTCATGGCAGGCTAAGTGACAACATCCAGTGGTGCAAAGACTAAAAGAGGGTGTGATTCTGCAGGGGACCTGGAGAAGTGAAGGAAAGCAGCCAAATGAGGCCAGGAAGCAGCAAGAAGGCTGTTTATGAGTCTGAACAGCAGTCAGGGTGTCAGTCCCCTCATGGAGCATCTGAGAGGCTAAACCTGGCATTAATGTGTCTGTCAGCAAGCTCCACATTATACAGTCCTTCAGTAAACAGGCCTCATACGTTCCAAACAGAGTGACACATAACCACACAAACACACTCTCTCACTTCCAAACTGCTAAACCAGAATTAGCGCCCTTCCTTCCAGGAATGCGCCCCAACCCTGAGCAGGAGGAAATGATGTCAAACTTTTTAACACCAGGATATATTTATGCCTGTTTAGATGAGTGTTTTTACATTGGAGGCGTTGGGTTATTGTTGCTGTTTTCACAGTTAACTACCGAAGCAGATTCAACGTGATGATAGGAGAAGTGATGCGTTTGTTTAGGTCAGAGGTTCCCAAACTGGGGGGCGCCCCCCAGTTTGGGAACCTCTGGTTTAGGTGATGTTCCTACATGGATTTAATGTCAGAAAACATTTCATGACTCAAACCACAGATTAAAGATTTTCTGCAGACAAAAACCTTTCAAACGCCGAACAGATGGACGGATGAATGGTTGGATGAATGGATGAATATATGAATGTTTGGATGAATGGATGAATGTTTGGATGAATGGTTGGATGAATGGTTGAATGGTTGGATGAATGGTTGTGTGAATAGATGAATGGTTGGATGAATGGATGAATAGATGAATGGTTGGATGAATAGATGAAAGGTTGGATGAATAGATGAAAGGTTGGATGAATGGTTGGATGAATGGATGAAAGGTTGGATGAATAGATGAATGGTTGGATGAATGGTTGGATGAATGGATGAATAGATGAATGGCTGGATGAATAGATGAATGGTTGGATGAATAGATGAAAGGTTGGATGAATAGATGAATGGTTGGATGAATGGTTGGATGAATGGATGAATAGATGAATGGCTGGATGAATAGATGAATGGTTGGATGAATAGATGAATGGTTGGATGAATAGATGAATGGTTGGATGAATAGAGCTTCCTGCTCATGTTTAAACTTGGTGATGATGTCATGTGTTCATTAGCATATCAGTGATGTCATCAGGCTGCATCTATTTACATCTAAACTGTATTTAATTACATTGACAGTTTTCTTCCATAAACCATACTTTCAGTCAACAAAAAGCAAAACAGTTTTTTAAATTTCCCATTTTATAAAACTGAAACTCTTGAGACAGGAAGTCTTATTTTGAAGTTGTGGGCAGCAGCCGGGATGCCAGTTTACCTGAGCTGAGCAGGTGAGCTGGCACGCAGCAGGTGAAGTCGGAGGCAGCGTCTCTCACTTCCTGGTCTTCGTCCTGCAGCAGCGTGAACAGACTGCTCCACAGCGACACGGTAGCAGCTAAACCTAACGGCAGAACAGGAAACCCAAACACTGTGAAGTTCTGGAGCCGGAAGGAAGAACCGGGTTCTGTTCTGCTGCTCTGACTCACCCAGCGGCAGCTGAGGGTTGGTCATCAGCGTGGATGAACAGGTGACCAGCACCTTGGCGACCATCAGCTTCACCTCCACCGGCTGATCTTCAGCAGAGCAGGAGCGCACCAGAGCCCCCCACTGGGCGAAACACACCACTGCCCCCGGATCCTACGTTTAAAACAAACATGAACACGGCCGCAGAAAAACCACCCAGCTGTTGAGTTTAACAAATAAATTCAGCAGCTAAATATCAGATGTTTAGGAATTACATCTCTGAGTTTTGTACCTGATGGTCAGAGCTCACCAGCGCCACCACCAGCTGGGAGGCCAGCGTTACTGCAGCACAGAGGAGCTCCACACTGAAACAGAACATCAAACGGCTCATATAATCACCAAATCTCAGCTCTGCTGCTTTATTTTATTAATTTTAATCCGATACTTTAATTTCTACACAGCAAACTGAACTCCTGGCCAAACTTTGGACATGTCGGACCAAATTTAACAAGATCAAAATACTTTGTAGGCCTAAGTTTTGTTTTTTCCCCCCAATTAAATATACTTATTAATTTAATAAGTATATTTTTATTCTTTTTTACCTTGGACTCGCTTGCCTTACATCATCAGTGGTTGGCTTTTTATGAGCAATAGATTTAAAATCAAATCGACTTGTAAACACTTTTCAAAGTCAGGACTTTTAATTAAATATACTAAAATACCTAAATTTTATTTGTTTTTTTATGCATTAGTAACAGTTGTGTATTTTTAGTCACACCTGTTGTTTCGCAGTATTTTTGTCTGTGTACTCTGGTAACCAAGCAACAACATTTCGTTGCCAAATTCAATGCTGTGTCTTTGTGCAATGACAATAAAGTAAGAGTGAGAAATGGAGTTCCACAGGGTTTTGTACTCGTTACCCTTTTTATTTTTATATAATTTCGCTCTGTGAAACTTTTAAAAAGGGTTTGTTGTTATGCTGATGATAATGTGATATTTCTCTGTAGATCTTACATTAATGAATCAGGTAACAGACTACAAGTACAACATAATGAATCACTATGTAGTGAATTGTTTTCTCTGAACAGGTTAGTACTAATTAAGACATGATAATCTTCTAGCTCAATACAATACAAAACAATTACTTATACTATTACTTGAAATCAGTTTAATTAATATTTAAGAAATAATCACAAATAAAGGTCATAGGGTCCAATTAGGGCTTCCTGCCATCCTTCACACACTAATACCTCCACTTTCTTGCCTTACTGTAAACAAAAGAAGTGTGCTGGTACTCACCACGACATTTTGAGTCACAATACCCAGAGTGCCATTTAATCACATGGCAGACAAGGACAACCGGCAACCCAATCCCATCCCTCCTGAGCTCTAATCATAACCCAGGGGCCGCGCTGGAGGGAAAGTGGATCCCTGTGTGCAGAGATTGTGGCCAGGAAAAGGCTTCACAAGGCTTTGTAATGCAATCCTTATTCAAGCCTGTATTCTCTTGTCCGGGGTGAGAAAAGTACAGCCGTGGCTTGTCAAGAAAAGGTGTGTGTGTGTGTGTGTGTGTGTGTCTGCCAGTGGACATCCAAGGGCTTACCGTCTGAGCACAGACACATGAACTGGAACACCAAGTGCCAAATGAGTTTGCGGTAAAAGACAGAGGACTCATGACTCACGACTCTTTCATAAACTGACGAAAACACTGCCTCATGCCAGGCAGGTGTGATTAGTCTTACAGCAGGATAATGGTGCAGATGAAGGCCTTTCAGAGCATAAATATCAGCTTTCATCCACAGAAACATTTCCACGCCTTGGATTTTATTTTGCAAATGCCCCCTCTGTGGCTGGAGGGACAGTAGGGTAACTACAGAGCTGCTGCCAAGCAAGCACAAAAACCCCACAGAGAGAAGCGAAGTGGTGCCCAGGTGCAGCCAGCGACCCGGTGTGTCCCCTCCTGCATGGATTCTCACTCTGAAAGCCCAAATGGTACCAGCAGATCTATGTCTGTCATCTGTCAGAGCTAGAGGCTGGGAATGGACAGCTTTGATGCTGTTTGGACAGTAAGTTAAAATAAGGAAAGGACCTGCTGTGTCCCATGCTTCTCTTTATGCTAACAGAGCCCTGTTGAGCCATGTAGAAAACTGCAAAACAGCCGAAACGCCGAATTCCTTTAAATAAAACCCCACCTGTTCAGAGAAACACTGAGTTGTGACGGCACTCATCAAAGTGTAATGCTTCTTCGATTGTTGTTTGATTTCTCTATGACTTTCTTCATAAAAATGTTTAGCTTTTATCATGTAAGGCTCTTTGAACTGCCTTCCTGCTGAAATGTGATATACAAATAAACTTAATTGATTGATTGTATTCATTTAACTATCAGTAGTTTGACTGACTTGTTTCAATAAAGTAGAAAGTCTGACATTGTTTCCTGTTTACAGGGCTTTTAAGTTTATTAATTAAAACTTGATTTTAGTTTAGGCTGTATTTTCCCTACTAATCTGGATTAATCTGAATTCATAGCAACCACCAACCTCTCTTTTCAAAATATTTAAACCGATTTACAGCAGTTTTTCTTTAACCAATAGCTCTATTTTGGATCTGATGAATATCTAGATGACAGAAGTATCCAATCTTTCATAATATTTACAGTTCTGCCTCATGACTGCACAGGATTCCCAAAACTGAAAGTTATAAATTATAAATTATATTGCCTTGGGATCATGTGACAGAGTTGTGCTTTACTTGTGTTGATACATTTCAGGGCTGCATTTGATACTTACAATGACAAGATTATAAAGAATGAGAAATGGAGTTCCACAGGGTTCTGTACTTGTTACCCTTTTATTTTTTATGTAATTTCACTTTTAGAAAACATGAAGTTTCTGTTATGCTGATGATATTCAGATTTATTTATTTATCCATTAAGCCTACATTATTGACTCTGACATTTCACAAGCTTCAGGTTTCTCTGTCTACCTGCAGGCCATATATTGTTTAAACTGCAGAGATTTATTAAAATCATCTTTGCAAACTGTTCTCAGAGACACTTAAAAGATCAGCAGGATAAATGTAGCTCAATGTGTCTTCTCCATTTCACAGATCAGTTTTAAGCTACTGAATTTAACAGATTAATAATAAACTTTGGGCTGAACGAGACAAATTCAGACACTCTTATGGTCAGAACAGAGGATTTTTACCAACCTGTGAGTAAAGTTCTCAGCCAGAGTAAGTAGGTGGATCAGAACCTCCTCCTGGGACAAAGTCTTTGCTCCGTCCTTCCACAAGAGCTCACTGCTGGAGCCCAACACACACAACACCTGCAGGACCTGAGAGGACCAGAGGGAGGAAGAGAAAGTCAGCCAGATGCCCTTTTTTCCAGCTCTAGCTATTTTAGTTTCGTCTTTCTGCTGAGCTAACATTCCTGCAGCATTCTGGAGTGCAGACCTGGAAAGAGAGAGGTTAACTCACGGTGGAAGTATTTGCAGGTCATTCCCACTAAATGAGCTAAAAAGCAAACCTACAAAGAGAAGTATTGTTTCCATCGGTGTTTTTATGTGTATTTTGAAGTGTCACTTTATAAAATGTTGATGGAAATGGAAAATTCAAAATAATTTCCCCAATTTCATGCTTGCCTAAGGTCGGTTTTGGCTCTTCTGAGAAAAAGGAAACGTTAAAGGGGAGATGGAAACACATTCTGCAGAATAAATTCCAACATAGCGAATTTTCCCATCCAATGGTGGGTCCAAACCTCCATTAAGGAGGGGAGCTGTCACTCCCCAGAGTGGCCAAGGAGAAGCACTCTAGGCTGGGATGGGAGTGGTGGAACACTTACATCCACTGGTGTGTCTGTGCCTTACCAGAGGCATAAAGCTCTATGTTTGGAGGTTTCTCTTAAATGTGTGGCCCATGTCAGGACAACATGGCTAAAAGACAAATCACAACATGGCTGAAAAACGCATCACAATACAAGAGTTTCATATCAAAAATTATTGATTAGTTTTCTGTTTTAAATATCTGAAATACCACCAAACTGGTGGCATGACGTTTCCTCTTTTATCCAGTTTTATCTCCATGGAATTGTTTTTTATTTTTAGCTAAGTTATGAGCCATAGTGGCAAAACCTT
Organism: Poecilia formosa; assembly: GCF_000485575.1. NCBI lineage: Eukaryota > Metazoa > Chordata > Actinopteri > Cyprinodontiformes > Poeciliidae > Poecilia > Poecilia formosa. Next base: position 66,492 of record NW_006800369.1, read on the forward strand.
AAACTGCTGCTGCGCCAGTTACTCAACAGGCTGTTGCTAGGTAACCAAAGAGTGAGTGAGTTGCTAGGTAACCAAAGAGTGAGTTGTTAGGTAACCAAAGAGTGAGTTGTTAGGTAACCAAAGAGTGAGTTGTTAGGTAACCAAAGAGTGAGTGAGTTGCTAGGTAACCAAAGACTTACCTGGCAAATTAGCTGTTGCCACCCATGAATTCTGGATTTAGCCACTCAAGTCCAGCGAAATTATTGAATATTCTCTCAAATGTAATATCTATTGATATTGATCACATGTCTATCACTATCTATATTGTCATTAATTCATTGTCCAACCATGAGAAACATGAAAATCTGACACAGAAAACATGCCTAAATTGTATTTTTCTTTTTTCTTTTTGAGAAAAAAGAGAAAAAAGATTCTAAAAGTTCACTCAAAATTCACACGGTAAATGAATGGGAACATAGCTACAGTCACACCAGAAACACACTTGTGCTTTTGTGTGAATGTGTGCGTCTCACCTTTGCTAAACACTGCTGGTGTCGCTCATGAACGGCCATGTTGGTCAGGTCGGCTACGGTGGTCTCACTGAGCCACAGAGGCCTTCTCTTGGCTTCGTCCCCCTCCTCTTCATGCAGCTTCCTCAGGACACTCTCCAATGCTAGCTCCCTCACCTCATAAAGCGGGCTACGCAGCAGACTGTCCAGAAGCTGCTGTCTCTGCTCGGCGCCTCTCCACAGGTCAGGACAGTCCACACTCGCACTGAGGCCCACCTGGGCGAGGCTGAGCAGGTACTGCGTGCTGCCGGGGCCAAGCGGAGCCGAGGAAGAGTCGGAGGTCAACAGTTCAGAGGCCATGAGGATGGACAGTGCCGTCTGACGAAGAGCGCTGACCTCTGAATCTGAGAAGCACAAAACGGTCGACGTTAGCCAACAATGAAGGTGACAGGTTTGGGATAAATTCAAAGTAGCAGATAAATGCACTTGTGACAAGTGAGGAAGATAAAACATCAGTTTCAGATGAGCTTGATAGCGACATGAAGGTATAAAGATTTATCTTTATCCATTTTAAGATTTGGTTTAAGGGTTTTCCGCTAGCAGCTGAACTAGCATCTATAGGCTGCTGCTGCAAAACATAAAGATCAATTTTCCCCACTCTCTATTTGATTTTGCCACCATCCATTAAAGAATTATTTCCAATAAACTGAATTAACAGAGGTCTCTTTGTTCTTCAATACTGGAAAGTGAACACCTGAGCCAGGGCTTACATTAGTGTCTTTACATTTGAAGACTATATTTGTATTCTTCCTTTCAGTTGTGTCTTTCATGGACATAGTAATTTATGGCGTTATTACTGGTTTTATGTTTGTGAACTTCAAGGTTTATTGCAGTAGAAAGTACAAGTGGCTCAGTGCTTGTTCAGTTTCATATTTTATGAACAGTCACTTATGGTGTTACCACTTGTAAACTATTCATGTTTTTTATGTTAAAAGTATGCCTGGTTCAGTCTTTCTTCAGTTTTGTTTTGTTATGGACGGTGTAACTAGTGGCATTATCTTTGTGAACATGGTTTGTGTTGTAGAAAGTACTACTGGTTCAGTGCTTCTTTTTCATGTGTGTATTTTATGGACAGTAATTTATGGTGTTACTTCTGGTATTATCTTTATTAACTATGTTTTTTTACCATTGAAAGTACATCTTGTTCAGTGTTTTCCCCCTAGTTCTAACACTTTTTAGACTTATCTATTAGTGGTTTTATTGATGGTATTGTTTTTGTGAACTCTCCATGTTTTTGGCCATAGAAAGTACACCTAGCTCAGTGTAATTTATTTCAGTTGTGTCTGTTATGGACAGTCTTTTGGAAGTTTTCTGTGTGTTTTTTTGACACAGAAAGTACACCATTCTGTTTATTTTCACAGCTGAATCACTTTTACAGACATTTATGGTGTTACTACTAATATTGTCTCTCTGAACTCTTCTGTGTTTTTTAACCATGGAAAGTGCCCCCAACTCATTGCTTATGTTATTAACCACGTCTTTTTCCTAGAAGTAGTCATGGATAAACCTTTACTCCTTTTTGCATGCATCCATCCATCGTCATATTTTGCAATTATACTTTAAAAATTGGCCAAACCTGAACTATAAACATTGAACATTTGCACCAGGATATTTCTTTCACTGGGTTTTACATATAAATTATATTTATTTAAATTTGGTCCAACATTTCTGACCAAAGAAAACAACAAAATCACAAAGTAAGACAAGTTTGTGAGGTAAACCACAGACCAACTCGAGAGAGTCTTCTGCTCTTTTCTATTTGTTTATAGGAAAGGTCCAGAGTTGTTCCAACCCTGGCACCTGTGATCACACACTCAAGATGTCCACACACACTTGAGTGTGCACTTCCATTAAGTATATTCCAGTGGCAAGTCAGCTAAGGAGAAACTTAATGCCGAACTAAAGCTTCACCCCACCCTGCAGAATGTCTTCAGGACTGCAGAAACCCGGGTTTAACAGCCAACTCAATTAGTTTAAACATGCCAACACACACACACACACACACACACACACACACACAC